>NC_058130.1:606762442-606853660 GCF_016433145.1 Gracilinanus agilis | reverse complement strand
CTCTCTCTCTCTCTCTCTCTCTCTCTCTCTCTCTCTCTCTCTCTCTCTCTCACACACACACACACACACACACACACACACACACACTCCTTCCATTTCTGCTGAAGAGCCATAATTCAAGACTAGGCAAGAAGAACGTGAACAAGATAATGGAGTCTTTGGGACTCTATCACTCTACCAATAATGTGTCATATCCGTATGCAATTTTAGTAATCAATAGTCAATAAACATTTATTCAGTATCTAGTATGTTTCAGGCATTATGCTAAGCACCAAGTATATGAATAAGAAAAAAGAGTCTTTGACTTCTATTTAGTGGAGAAAGGCAATACACAATACATTAAGCTATTTTCTTTTTCTATTTTTTTAAACCTTACCTTCTGTCTTAGAATTAATACTAAGTATTGGTTCCAAGGCAGAAGAGCAATAAAGGTTAGGCAATGAGGGGTAAGCAACTTTCCCAGGGTCACCTAGCTTAGAAATATTTGAGGCAAGATTTGAATTCAGAACCTCGTTCTCTAGTTGCCCTGCATTAGACTATTTTCAATTTAGAGTGATTTCATTACATTCTTTCCCCTTTTTGTCCTGAATTATCATAGACATTAATGAGCTACTCAGTGTGAAGCTGTTAGCAAAAGGACACAGAACTAGAATAGGGGACAGGACAGAGTACTAGACAGATGATTGGATGTGGAGTTGGGAATACCTGCTTTTGAAAGGTGTCTCCTATACTAGCTGTGTCATCCTGGACAAATCATTTAATATCTCTGAGCCTCAGTTTCTTCCTCTGTAAAATGGTACAATAGAAGTCATCACTTCAAGGGATCATTGCAAAGATCAGATGTGGTGATGGATGTAAAGCACTTTTTAACCCTTAAATTACTGTAGAAAAGCAGTCTATTATTTTTAGTGAGGAGTAGGGGCAGCCAGGTAGTATAGTAGATAGAGTACCAGGCTTGGAGGTGGGAGGTCCTGGGTTCAAATGTGACCTCAGACTCTTCCTAGTTGCGCAACCCTGGGCAAGTCATTTGACCCCAATTGCTTAGTCTTCAACACTCTTCTGTCTTAGAATTGATACTGAAACATAAGTTAAGGGTTTTTTTTTAAAAAAAGAGTGATGCTGTTGTCAGGGGAAGGGTAAAACTTGTGTAGCATAAACTTGACCTTGTTCCTCACCTCTCTTAGGGAATTGAAAACTTTTAGTTCAACAAGGAAAGGAAATAAATCTGTATTTAAAATTATTGTCTACTATCTTCAGACTCTAAAGTGAAAAATAGTTTGTAATAACATAATAAAAGGAGGACAGATTTTCAGGGGAAGAAGAGTTTTCAGAAACAATCAAATCCACCAAAAAACTTGAAAGATAAAAGTGCTATAGCAGAAAAAAGGACTGGGTTGAGGGTTCAGGAAAACCTGAATTAAAACTTGGTTTCAGATATTACTAGCTATGTGACCCTGGGCAAGTCACTCAACCTCTGCCTGTGTCCATTTTCCCATCTGTAAAAACGAGGTTAATAACAGCTCCTATCTCACAGGATTGTTTTGAAGATCAAATGAATATATATATTTACACATTTATAAAATTATATTTATATACTTATATAAACATATTTATATAAATGCATATATTTATAAATTATATTTATGTAAATATATGCATATAAATTTATACATTTATAAAATAGAAAAGATATATATTTATAAAAAGAGCCTGGTAGATAGTAGGACCTATATAAATGCTTGTTCCATTCCTTTCCCTATCTATAAAATGCCTTCAAGGTTTAACAATCAATGACATCAGGAATTTGTAATTGATAGATCGTTTATTTACTTTTTTAAGAACCAGACCTATAATTTTATGTTTTAGTATAGATAGGCACCTTCTCTGCAACTTATAGTCTTATATATAACATATAACCACATTATAGAATCCATATATATATGGAGAATTCTATTTTCATTTTACACTACTTGCTTATCTGAGTGCCCCCTGGAGTAAGTTACAGTAGAGATCAGGAGAAAAAAAAAGAAAGACCAGTGGGTATGGTCATAGGATCACAACTCTAAAGATGGAAAGGACCTGAGATGTTATCTAGTGCAGTGATCTCATTTTTGGGATGTTCAGGAAACCAAGGGTCAGTTAGGTTAAGTGACTTGTCTGAGGCCACAAAGGTTATACAACTGCAGGGATGGATTCAACCTGAGATTCTGCGACTCTTCCCACCAATCCTTGATGTCAACTATTAATATCATCCTGGAGTTGGGCTAGACGTGAAGACTTGATGTTGGGGAAGATAGAGTAGGAGATGAGGAAAAGAATATATTTTGACCATGTCCTTCAGCCTTTGTGTCTAAGACTAAGTGTACCCACTCCAGAATTCTAGGGCATATTCACACTCCCCCAAACCATACAAACAAATCCTCTCCTTGGGTCAGAGAGAGGTCCTTGGTTCCCAGAGCTCTCAGAGGCCACCTTGCCAAATGCAAGCCAGTTGAACTGATCCCAAGCTGTTCTCAAGTCCAGAAAATAATTCTTGTGGCATGCAATAATAGTTTACATAGTGTCTTAATGTGTACACAGAAATTTCCTTGTGAAGGTAATTTTTTGTTGGTTAGTCTTTTTAGTTATGGCCAACTTTTCATGACCTGATTTTGGATTTTCTTGGCAAAGATACTGGGATGGTTTGCTATTTCCTTCTCCAGTTCATTTAACAGACAAAGAAACTGAGGCAAACAGTGTTATATGACTTGCCCAGACTCTTATAGCTACTAAGTATCTGAGGCCAGATTGTAACTCTGTCTTCCTGACTTCAAGCCTGGTTCTCTACCCACTTCACCACTTCACCACCTGTCCAGTAAAGGTATTATTATTATCATTTTATAAACGAATAAACTGAGGCTCAGAGACATATCCCAAATTACAAAATCACACAACCTCTCCTGTTCTGAGACTCCTGGAGAGCACACATTAAGAGCCAGTCATTGTTTAAAAAATTCTCCCTGCAACTCGGTGTCAACTAATTATCTCTTCCACAGAATTATGAAAGAAGTGCTTGAACCCAAGTCTTGGAGAATCAGGTTAAAAATAAATGAAGACTGGAAAGGAAACTAAAAAAAATCTTACTATAGGAAATGCCACAGAATGCTAGAGTTGAAGCTTGACATATTAAAGCTTGGAGGTAGAATGATCGCTTCAATTAGATTAAACTGATTTCTAAAATTTCAGGCTGCTAGGCAGATTTTCTAGATGTCATAGGCTACTTCTGGTCTCTTTGGAAAAATGATAACACCACATTTTTTCCCTAAGCCACTGAGTAGTCCAATCCTATTTTGTTCTACAGAATATGGAAATATTTTGTGACTCCTCTATTCTCTTCACGTTATATCCATTGGGCTGGTGAATCATTATCTTTTTATGTGACTACCTAGTTTGTTCACCATCCTACAGTAATTCAGGGTATAGAGAGAATAATTCCAGCTATAAGGACAACCCTTCTTACTTCATTTTTCATAGTAAATAGTAAATTGACTTTCCATCTATCCCAACTACAAGCACCATTTCAATACATAGTACTCTCATTAAATAGTCAACTCGGCTAAAAAAAAAATCAATTCAACTTTGCTATAAATTAATACCATGAGAAGGAGCAGGCCCCTAGTGGCCTCAATCTCCCAAAGATGCCTCGTAAACTGGAATAAGTCCTAGGCATCTGAATAAGAAGGGCTATACCCGTAAAAGTTTCGGAAATTGGTTTCCTTACATTCTCCAGTAATGAAGACCATTTGTTTGTTTAAGCCTTTTAAGTCCTTCAACCTTTGCAACCCAACCCCAGTGGCCTCACTTCAGAATTCCAGGGCATGGGACAAGAATGACATCATGTTTAGGAGGAATGCAAACCAAATAAAGTCTTTCATTTGGTCAGAGAGAAGTCCTGAGTTCCCCAAGACAAACTGGAGATACTTGAAAGGTTCCATGAAAGGTGCCGGTTAAAAACTCTGTGCCAAGGCAACCAGAGCAGCCAGGGCAAACTCATTGTACCTTTGGTCGGCCTGAGGATAAGAAGACTTTTTCTGGGATAAGAGTTTGTGGTTGACAATCTGCTGCTGAGGTAACTGTGTCCCCTTGACAGGAGAAGAGCCACTGTGGGAATTGGAGGATTAGCAAGCCAGGTGGGAAGCCCCACTGTAGAGAAAGCCAGGGCCCCTTTGCCTTTGCTGGAGCAAGTTAACTCATAATGTTAGCATTGGTCCCTCATGCCTGTCTCTGCATTACTTTGTATTTACAGCTCTTACTGCTGTACTTAAGGGCTTTGAGGAGCATAACCTTTGAGTACCAAGGGAGCCACAAAGAGAGGAATCTCTTTCTCTGTAATAAATTCCACCCAGCAATTCTTGTGCAGTGTTTCAAGAGCACTTGATGTATAGAAGGGGCATACCAGAAAAGCCCTCTCGTCTAAGAGTTGATGTTCTAAGGCAATATACCCAGTTTACACAAAATGACATCTCACATTGATACTCTTTGGACTTCAACTTACTCATCTGTAAAATGAGAGGTTAGAATTTTGTTGTTCAGTTGTATCCTACTCTTTGTGATACCGTGGACTGCGGCTATTTATGGGGTTTTCTTGGCAAGGATACTGGAGTGGTTTGGATTCAGTGGATCCTTTTGTCAGACAATAAAAGCTTAAGTGACTTGCCCAGGATCACACAGCTAGGAAGTATCTGAGGCCATATTTGAACTGAGGTCTTTCTTTCTGCAGACTTAGCATTCTACTATCAATCTATCTATCTATCTATCTATCTATCTATCTATCTATCTATCCATCCATCTATTATCTATCTATCTATCTATCTATTGATATTCTTTGAGTCTCAGTTTACTTATCTATAAAAATGAAAGGGTTAGAATACCAATGGCCTTTCCAGCTCTAAATCTACGACTATGAACATTATTTTACTTGTGTATAACACTATATTCATTTATACAGTTATTATCCTCCATGACCACTTCCCATTTCTTTTTAGTGCCAAAAGAAGAACTGACCTTGTGTATAGGTGAATTAGTAATTTTTTAGGGATAGGAAAGTCTGCTGACTAACCCCTCTCTCCGAGTGTGTGTGCAGCCTGGGAAAGAGACATTTTAAGTTGATATCAGTCATGAATACCTTAGTAAGAAAGAAGGATTTCAGAATAAGAACAGGTCCAGCATGGTGCACTCTGAACAAAGGAGGTGCTGTACCCTAGGAGCAAAGCAAAAATACAATATCTCAAGAGAAATGTGAAATGAGAAAATTTCTTTGGGATCTTCATCCCAAATATTCAGTACAAATTTCTAAGCTAGTATTGTTCTGTTCTGATCAGTCACAATCAGACACACTATCTGTTGCTCCCAACATCATGATGTCAATTTGGTCCTCTTTGAGTAATAAAGACAACAGTCAATTGACCAGGTTTCCACTGGACAGAGTTCTGGATGTCTGAAATCAAAGAAAGGACATCACTATAATGAGAAAAAGACAGAGGCAAGACTGGAGGCACTGAAGGAGAAATATTATTTGTATTATAATTTTTCCTTCATCCCTGCTGGTAAGGACACATAAGTATCTTCCTTAAGTAAGTAATTCAGGTAGTCAACCAGCATTTATTAATTATTTATGTGCTAGACATTGCAGTAAACAATGAAGATACAAAGAAAAGTAAAAACAAGGTTTTTGCTCTTAAGGAGGAAACAAATCTACTCAGAGTTCTTATATGGTAACACATTCTTATGAAAATCAAAGCCAAAAATGAATAGAAAGAAGAAATACAATATATTATCCTATTTGGAACTGGTTCCCATTTATAGTTCTCTTAGTTTCTTTTGAGGTCTAAACACAAGGACATCATTTGGCTTCCTTTGTTGCCATATTTGGTAGATTAAAAAAAATCCTTACCCTTTGTCTTAGAATAGATAATACGAATTGATTCTAAGGCAGAAGAGCGGTAAGAACTAGGCAGTTGGGGTTAAGTGACTTGTTCAGGGTCATACAGTGAGTGTGTCTAAGGCCAAATTTGAACTCAGGAAGATAAGTCTTCCTAATTGCAGGCTCGGCACTTTATCCACTGAGCCATCTAATTGCTCTCTTATCAGAGTTATTCAATGCAAAGATTTCCCCCCATTCTACCACTTCCATTCTTATACTAATGTATGAATTTCGTTTGCCCAAACCTTTTTAATTTCATGTAATTGAAAGCAGCAATTTCTATTTCTTTTTTGTAATTGTACAAAATTTATACTTTGTGATTACCTCTATCACTTTTTTTTGATAAACATTTATTTCTGGTGCAACTAGGTGGCTCAGTGGATAGATGCAAAGTGAAATAAGCAGAGTCAGAAAAAGACTGTAATGTACCCAATGACTACAGAGGGACAAATGTAAAAGAGAGGATGAAGAAATTTAAAAGAACAAGTGTGGCCCCAAAAGTGAGATCTGAGAAGATAATCTTTCTCTAGTTCCTTGTAGAGGTCGTGATCCACAGGAAGAGTTATCACAAATAATATCAATTCTTTTCAACAGACTAATTGGTTTTGCTGATTTCTTCCTTTTTCCTTATTTTATTTTTCTTAAAAATTCTTGTTATAACAGATAACTTTCTGAGAGTGTAGAAGGAAGAAGAAAGCAGGGGAAATCTAGGTAATATAAAATTAAAAGTATCAATAAAAATCTATTCTAAAAACTAGCCTTGCCTTTGAGGTGCTTAAAATGAAAATAAGACATATACTCAGATAAATATAAAAGAAAATACAAAAGAAAACATATTATAAATATGTAAGAGGAGTATAGACCACCATTTTATTATCAATGAAGTAGATATCAAGTGAGAGAGATCAAGGTAGGTTTTACAAAGGTGGAGCATTTGAACTAGGTCTTGAAGAGTAGTTAGGATGTCAACAGAGGAGTGGAAGGGAGATTGCAGACAAATGAATCAAAGGCAGGAAATGAGGAAAATGAATGGAATAATTAATTCAGCTTGGCTAAAGCATCATATACAAGAGCAACAGTGTTTACATGATTAAACTTGATGTTATCATCAAGAAAGATATATACTTCTTATTTGATTAAATATAATTCAATAAACACTTATTAAATACTTGCTGTGTTATAGACATATCCTCTACTGGGTATACAAAGATAAAAATCAAATTAGCCTGGAGATAGCCCCTGGATCACAGAATCACAGAATCTCAGCATCAGAAGGGACTTTGGAAGCCATCTAGAATAATCTATTGCCAGGAGCCACTCAGAGAAATAGGGTCTTTAAGAGGGTCTTTTATCTGGATCCCATCAAGGTCAATACAGCTGGCAAAGCCCTCTACTGATTCTTATGGCCTGAAAAATCGGGCCATAGGATGGATGGCTTATCCGAAAAATCTGACCCCTCTCTGTGACTCCCTTCTGATCAACTCTTTTTATTATTGAAAGCATTATAATCTAATTTTTTTAGGATAGCCTCAAGTCCCAAAGAAAACCCCTAATTACCTTATAGTAAACCAGAATTTAATGAGTTAACAGCCCTTTCTCTCAGCCGAGAATAGCAGAAAATAGCAGAAGCTGTTTATATCTTTTCTCTCTGCTTTGGGCATCCCAAGAACACTGCATGGCAGGCCCAAGAAAATTCCATTCTCACTTTTGTACCTTCCCACACTGAGCTAGCTGTTCCCCACAATCTTAAAGACCCATTCTTTAACCTTGAACGTTGTCTCGTCCGGGTATAATCTACATGAGAAAAAATTTGTACACTATATGCCAGCTGTGATGTAATTCTTTAACCTTGAGTGTCTATACAGCTTTTGATTTAAAATGTACTTTGTAGAAAAAACTGTTCTTGGAAAAAATGTATAAAATAAACCGCAAGCTCAAGGCCTTTTGGAGCAGTCATGAGCTAACTGTTAAGCCTGATGGTTCCCAGTTTCTACTTTGTTCTTTCTCACCTAAACTGTACACCTTTCCAGACCCCTGGCGCTGCTGGCTGACTTCCAGCAAACTATATCTGAAAATGAATCTCTTTGACAATATCCCCAGCATGTGGTCACCTTATCCCACTTCCCAGATAGTCCATTGCATTTTGGGACACCTTGAATTATTAGATAGTTTTTCTCTATGTCAAACCTAGACTTGTCCCTCTGCAGTTTCTGCTCATTGCCCCTCAATGAGTCTGTTCTCAAAGAATAACAAGGACAAACCTAATCCATCTAGTATGTGACAATTCTTCAAAATCTTGAAATTCAGCTTTCATTCCCCAACCCCCTTCCACCCTCTCCATCTTTTTTTCTCCAGGCTAAAAGTCTCCTTCAACTGATCCCCTGATGGAGTTCTCCAATCCTCTCAACATCCTAGTTACCTTCTTCATAAATGCCAACTTGTTTGTGTCTTTCCCAAAATGGGGTATCCCAAAGTATTTAAGATGTGGTCTGACAAGAGCAAGATACAGCAGGGCTATCAAATACATCTTTGGGGCATTATATTTTTCTTAATGCAAACTAGATTGATACTTTTTTTTGGCTGCCAAGTCAAAGGGGATTTGATTGTGCTCTTCATGGCCCCAGAGAGGCAAACAAGGAGTTGCAAAGCAGCAAATTTAAGCCTGATATAAAAAAACCCCAAAACTTCTTAGGAACTAGAGTTATGCAGAAGGGGAATGGTCTACTTTGGTAGGTAGCAGTTTCCCCTTCACTGTGGGTCTTTCAGCAAAGACTAGATCACCTTTTTTTTTTAAACACTTAGCTTCTGTCTTAGTATTGTTACTAAATATCAGTTCCAAGGTGGAAGAGCACTAAGTTGAGTCTCCTTGCACATTCTCATCCCAGTTTTCCAAGATACAGAATGCTACTGTGATCAACAATCATGGGGGTCAAGGAATAGGTAGGTAGCACAGTGGATGGAGTGCCAAGCCTGGAGTCGGAAGAATTAGGCTCAAATCTGGCCTCAGACACTTCCCACCTGTGTGACTCTGGGAAGTCATTTAACCCCAATTGCCTAACCTTTGATACTTCTGTCTTAAAACTGATACTAAGAAAGAAGGGAAGGGTTTAAAAAATGATGGGGGTCCCTGCTTCATCACCTAGTTTACTAACCTTCTGCCAATAGACCAAGCAAAGGATGCTTTCTGGAAGTAATGCATATTCTCTTTGAGAGAATCCTTAAGGGGAACAGATGTGACCTCCAAACTTCGCGCTTTCTCTTCAGCTTAACAGAGAGACAGATGTAAAAGAGAGGATGAAGAGGAAAATAGTCTATGATTTCCAGAGAAAAGAAGATGAAGGAATGCCTCAAGGTGCTTGGGAGAGAAAGACCCATTCCTCTTTGTGAGGATTAGTTCTTGGACAGAAAGAAGAAAAGAAAGTGATTGCTTTGGTGTATTGAATACCATCTATAAGATTAAAGATGGAATTTTATTTGGCTGCTCACTGAGACCTAAAAAAAGCCAGGAAAGTTGCATTGGGTAATATGTTTATGTTCTCAGTAGATATTAGATCATAAGAATCTCCACAATGAAGTGTCTGATTAATTAATAAGCTCATTTCCTAATACCTCCCCAAAGACTGCCCTTTTTGAGTTTGTTTTTTTTTAAGGAGTAGAGATTTATCATTAACCATAATGCCAGGCTTACTATATCTTCCAGGTATCAATGGTCTTTCTGGAGAGAGCCTGCCCTCCTCCCCTGTTGGGGAGTGCTAAAGCAAACACACCCTCCCAGGATGTGGGGGAGACATCAGGTGAGTGTGCCAGGGTGGGTGAGCAGCAGGTGCAGGCGGCAGTGGCGCAGGGCCATGCAGCTGGGGCTGGCTTTCCCCTCGTGGCACCAAAGGATGTCTCTACTTGCAGCTCCCTGCGATTGCTCATCTAGTGTGGCTGGGGATTTTGACAGCCTGCAGCTGTGTTTGGGAGAGCATTTGTTCTATCCACCATATCCTTTGAGGACTTTCTGTGTAGGTCTCCTTTATCCACCTTAATGAGCTCTCTGGCAGTTTTTGCATGTGGCCCTGTGCCTACAAGCCCAACACTAGAGTCATTTGCACCCCCCAGTGAGACCAAACTGATCATGCCATTGTCCTCTTCATTTGTTAAGGCAACCAGAATGGTCAGACCAAAGGTGGCTTGATTTAGTTCACTGGACTTGAAATTAGAAGACCCAACTCCAACATTTATTGGCTTTGTAATTATTGGGTAAGTTTCTTACATCCTCTGAGCCACACTTTTCATAATAGTAAAATGGGGATAATAAAACTTTTGCTAATTGTGCTTATATTTGTAAAGTGCTGTCTGCATTTAAATCAGTGTAATTATGCTGAGTCTACTCATTTCAACTGGGAAGATCCAACCTTTGTTGGATTTTTCCAGAAAGAGAGCATTGATGCCTGGAAGGTATAGTAAGCCTTGCATTATGGTTAATGATAAATCTCTCCTTTAAAAAACAAACCAACTCAAAAAGGGCAATCTTTGGGAGCTATTAGGAAACGGACTCATTAATTAATCAGGCTCTCCATTGTGGAGAGATTCTTATGATCTGATTTCTTCTGAGAACATGAATGTGAATCCCTGATTTTTCTTTCCCTCTCAGGGATGCTGTCTTCTAACCACAATGGCCTCCTTGTGTAGCCTTTGGAACAACATTCTATCTTCTCTTGGACATTCATACATAGGATGCTATTCCCCCTCATCTCTGCCTTTTAGAACCTTTAGTTCCTTTTAAGGCTCAACTCAGATGTTCCTCCTACAGGAGCCCTTTTCTGATCCTCCCATTCATTAGTGCTCCAACATATCCCCCTACACACACATATACACACATACACACTTTTGTACTTGTCTCTTTACATGCTGTATCTTCTGCAGTTGAGTGTGAGCTCCTGGAAGGCAGAATAACTTTTCTAGTGTCTTTGCATCTTTAGTGTCTAACATATTTTGTTTGGTCATTTTTTTTTCAATTGTCACTGACTCTTTGTGATTCCTTTTGGTGTTTTCTTAGCAAAGATAGTTGAGTGGTTTGCCATTTCCTCATCTAGATCATTTTATAGATGAGGAGCAGAGGCAAGCAGGGCTAAGCGACTTGCCCAGGGCCACATAAGCAGTAAGTGACTGAGGCTGGATGTGAACTCAGGAAGATGAGTCTTCCTAATTCTAAGTTCAATGCTCTGTCTACTGTGATACCTAGCTGCTCGACTTAGTTATAGAAACTGCTTAATAATTGCTTAGATTGAATTTTCTTCCTTCTTGGAATAAGCATCTTCTCTGTATGTTTCTATAGGAGACTATTCATCTCACTGCTTATGTCTGGTTAAAAAAGTCACATGGGACAGCGAGGTGGCATAGTGGATAGGGTACTGGGTCTGGAGTCAGGAACCCTCAACTTCACGAGTTCAAATCTAGCCTCTGACACTAACTGGGTGACCCTGGGCAAGTCACTTAACACTGCCTCAGTTTCTTCATCTGGCAGATGAGCTAGAGAAGGAAACAGAAAACTACTACACTATCTTTGCCAAGAAAACCTCAAATGGGATCATGAAGAATCAGAAACTACCAACTAAACAACAAATAGTCATCTATTTATCCTGGTCAGAATTATCTGACTATACAATTCCCATGCCCCTGAAAGGTTGAGAAATCTAGCAAGGCTGAGATTAAGCTTCTGTCTTTTTGCATATTTCATGTCAAGAATCTGGCATCCGCTGCTGCCCTTTCATCCTTGAAATCTGTTCAGGTCAGAGCAGGCAACTCCTTTTTTGTATTTGATTTATAGGTTGTCCTTTCTTTCCCAGTTCAGGATTCCCCAATCTTTTTCTTTGATTCATAAACTGGCGTTCTATATAAAAATCCACGTACAGTATGCAGAAGTGCAGTCAGGGGAAGGTTGTCTCATTTATCAAATACTATAGAGCAGTGGTTCCCAAACTTTTTTGGCCTACTGCCCCCTTTCCAGAAAAAATATTACTTAGCGCCTCCTGTCACATACTATCACCGCTCCCTTACAGTTATTCACCACCCCCAAATGCCCCCCTGGATCGCTGCAGCACCCACCTGGGGGCGGTGGTGCCCACTTTGGGAATCACTGCAGATGTTGCTAGTTGATTGATTGGTTAATTGACTGACCCAGAGAAGAAGGTTCTCTCTTCAAAAAGGGGAGGGGGTAGAGTCTTATTTCAATTCATACTTAATGAATACATGCTCAGTCCATTCTTGCTTTTTTCTTTAAAGGCTCCATTCCATCCCCAGAGCAATTCCTTGAACACAATTGTTTCTCATGTTGTGTAAGCAACAGCCCCTTCCTTGCCCTGATCAGCTGGCCAATGCCCTCTTTATACCCTATGCTCATTAATGATTCTCTAAGATTGTGCCAAGCTGACCACCCTTATTATTTTTTTTAAAACTCTTACCTTCCATCCTTAGAATCAATACTGTGTATTGGTTCCAAGGCAGAAGAGCGGTAAGGGCTAGGCAATGGGGGTCAAGTGACTTGCCCAGGGTCACACAGCTAGGAAGTATCTGAGGTCAAATTTGAACCCAGGACCTCCCGTCTCTAGGCCTGGCTCACTGAGCCACCTTGCTGCCCCCACCCTTATTTTTTAATAGATATATTGCAAAAATGTCATAGATCAACCCTTCTAGGTTCTCCCTGGGTCCTGTTTCAACAGGCTTTTGTCCTTCAATGGAAGTTAGGTCCAACATGATAAATTGTACACGTTGTAGACCAGATGAAATGTTAGACAAAGGATGTTAGTCAAAGACACTTGAGGAGTATATCAATTACCTTCCTGTGGCCTATAAGCAATCATTCATTTCCTTAAAGCTATTCCATCTGGACGGCAGGGTTCACCTGAGTTTGCTCTGTAAGCACCGGCTCCAAGACTTAGTTTTACTGCTTTCCTAAACCCTTGTAGGGAGCAGCAAGGAAAGGCCTCCATGTGTGCTAGAGTGCTCTTGAATTAATCATATTTACCAAAAGGAAACTAATGTAGACATTCACCCACCAGACAAATGCATCATAATTACTGTTGTTGACTTAGCATATGAGACCAAAGAGACTGAGGCCATTCAATATGTTTCTGGAACCTTGTTTGAGGTTCATTGAGTCCAGGAAAAAGAGCAAGGTGAGAAAAGGGAGGAAATTGTAGATCCCCTGGCAAGTCACTGTGTGATTATGAACCTCTCTGGATTTCAGCTTCCTCATCTGTGAAATGAAGGAGTTGAACTAAATGATCTCTAAGGTCTCTTTCAGCTTTAACATTCTTGATTATAAATTGCTCATTGATTTAAGTTAAAAGAAGTTTCTAGGGAGTCAATTAGCTTGCAGAATTCCCAAACACAGCGAATTTTTTTTTAGTCCTCTTTCTTGACTCTTCTTTGGCATCTAGCTGTTAACACCTGGAAACTCTTTCTCATCTGGGTTTTTGTGGCTGTTTTCTTTGGGTTTTACCTGTATCTGTCCAATGGCTCCTTTTTGACCTCCTTTGCTGGTTCACCATTCTAATTTGAGTTGTATTCAAGGCTTTTTACACTTGATATCTAGATGATTTCATTAAGTCCTGTGAGTTTAATTACCATCTCTGCAGATCACACCTAGATCAGAGGTTCTTAGCCTGTGGTCCTTTTGGAAAGATTGCAAGGGGTCCATGAATGGGAAAAATACATCTTTGTTTTCTCTGAGGTCTAATTAACATTTAGCATTTCCTTCAGTTATGAATGTAGGTCATAATCCCCAGTAGTAGCAGGCTTTTCCAGATTTTTAAAGGAATCTAGGACCCCAAAAAGGGAAAGAATTTCTGGCCTAGATTTATATGACCAGCCCTTATCTCTCTCCTGTGCTCCAGCTATCACCCACTATCTAAGAATTATCTAAGCATCATCTGTGGAGATGATGGACATTCACAAATTAATATCCTAGAGCAGCGATGGGCAAACTATGGCCTGCGGGCCAGATGTGGCCCCCTGAAATGTTCTATCTGGCTGTGGGACATTATTCCTAATCTGACGAATACAATACAATGAAACTTTCAAAGAGTTGCCTTAGAAACAGACTGACATATGAGCATTTCCTTTCCTTTGGCCCCCTCTTTAAAAAGTTTGCCCATCACTGCCCTAGAGAAGTCTCAGCCTCCACATATCCAAAAGAGAACTCTTCTTTCTCTGTGAACCCACAACTCCTGATTTCCTCATTTCTCTTAAGGGTGCCACTATACTTCCAGTTTCCCAGTTTCATGAACTCATAATCTTCTTTATTCTCCCTAGACCTCTCCTCCCACTATATTCGGTCACATGAACATGACTCTAATTTGGACTTTCATTACTTCTCACCCAAACTGTTGCAATAGCATCCTAACTGCTCTCTCCACTTTGTCTCTCCCCTTTCTAATATATACTTTACTCCCTGCCTAGCTCATTCTCTAGCCTTCTTCACCTTTCACCATTTGCCTTGTTAACCCTGGGGAAACCTTCATTCTAAGGCTCCACATTCTTGATTGATGACCCTTAGTTGGACCCAACATTTCAGAAGAGGCCCTAGCTGTGCTCAATTCACTTCCCACTTAACTCATTCTTTGCACTTCTGTATCTCCTTTCTAAATATCTTGCTTCAGAGATACTCTCCCCCCATTAGGTTTCTAGTTCCATTTATATATCTTTATATTTCTATATTACAAATTATATATGGATGTAATATTCATATATGTATATATTCCCATTAGAATGTAAGCTTATTTAGGGTAGGGACTACATTGTTTGCTTATGCTTATATCCTCAGCTTAGCATACTATCTGGTATATAGTAAATAATTGATACATTTATTTTTGCTCTATCTATCTATCTATCTATCTATCTATCTATCTATCATCTATCTATCTATCCATTTATCTATGAATCTATCTATCTGTCTGTCTATCTGTCTGCCTGTCTGTCTCTCTATCTATCTGTCTGTCTATCTATCCAGTTATCTATCTGTTCATCCATCTACATGGATGAACATCTATATATCCATCCATCCATCTGTCCATCCATGGCTATCTATCTAGTAGCTAATAAATTAATATTCCTTAAAGGAGTCTGGCCATGTTATTCCCTTACTCAAAAAGTACCATGAATCTCTATTCTCTATTGCTTCTTTGTTTTTGTTTTTGTTTTTTAAGAAATTTCGTTTAGATTTGTTTGCTTTAGACTATATTTAGAACCAATACCGTGTAATGGTTTCAAGGCAGAAGAGTGGTAAGGGTTAGGCAGTGTGCATTTTGAAGTGGACCTAAGCCCTGGGAGACTCCATCTCCCAGGACTCTCTATTGCAACTTCCTCTGATACATCCCACTTCCTTTGTGGGAGGTGTCAGAGGGAGAATAAAAGAGGAGAGAAGCGAGGATTCTGGTGCCTTTTTTTCCCCCTAACCTAGGTGGAGAGCTTTGGTTCCTGCCTAGCTGCGGGAGATCTAATTTTCCCTGGCTTTCCTAACCTTTCCCTGGAATCTAGCCTGAATCTGCTCTCTAGCCTACCTACAAAAGACCCTGGGCAATTCCCTGGCTACCTTCCTTTCCCTACCTTTCCCTCCTTTTCCCCTACATCAGCAGTGAGGGTTAAATGACTTGTCCAGGGCCATACAGCTATTGCTCTGAGGTCTCCCAGGCTGGCAACAGTTTTTGCCCATCACTAATGGAGTCCCTTTCAGAGCCAAGTCACCTCTTCCTGCTCCTTCATTCCAACCTGGAATTCCCAGCTCCAGCTCCTTCCTGCTATGTACAACTTAATTCCTAATCACTAGCTAATCTAATCTTCCTCACAACGGTATACACACATTGTGTCATATATATTTATATTGTATATACTTATATTGCTATCTCTTTATATGAGATTCTTGCATATATACACATATGTGTGTTGTTCCATCATTTCAGTTATGTCTGACTCTTTGTGACCCCATTTTAAAATCCAAATTTACAAAACAGAAATTGGAAAGGAATTTATTTGCTTTATAAACCAGTTCATTTAGAGAATTCCTTTAATGTGTTTAAAAGTATTCACTTGAATGATCTGGGACAATTCTGAAGGACTTATGACAGAGAATGCTATCAACCTCCCGAGAAAGAACTGTCGGAGTTGGATGGATGCGGATCAAGCTTGCTATCTTTCACATCAGTGATTTATAGTTTTATTCAGGAGTTTTGGTTTTGTATGAGTGTGCTCTTATAACAATAACCAATGTGGAAGCATGTTTTGCATGATAATATGTGTGGTCCAGATCAAATTGCTTACCTTCTCCTAGTGGAGTGAGGATGGAAGGGAGGGAGGGAAATGGTTTGGATCTTATAATTTGGAAAATGTATGTTGAAAATGATTTTTACATATAATTAGGAAAATAAAATATCTTTGAATAAACTGGAAAAAAGTATTTGCTTCAAAACTTTTTGGTTTACAAATGTCTTTTCAGTTCTATTCTGTAAAATGTGTTAATTGCCCCTTAATGATGGATGAAGTTTTATGTGGGGCATTAAGAAATCTAAGCTTTAGCAGGAGAGGCAACATAATGGATAGAGAGTTGGCCTCAAAGCCAGGAAGATGCTGCTACAGGTCCTGCCTCTTGCACATTCTGGCTCTAGGACCCTAGGCATGCCACTTGATGTTTCAGAATTTTATTCCAGGCAACTCTGTAAAACCATCTTTTTTTGCACAACAGCTGCCTACCTGCTTCGACAGGGAATTTCCTCACTGGGAACTCCCCATGCCGGTGAAAATGCTCTCCTCCCCAAAATTTTAGCAATGAAATGAACTATGGTTGGAGAAGGGGATAAAAGGAGATCATAAGAATAGATTTTTTTTTACTTTAAGTTAAAGTAGAAGCACATCTAAACAGGAAGTGGAGAAATGTGTTTTTTACAGATATCCTAAAGTGCAACTTCTGAGTGTAGCCTAGACCTTCAGCCAAATGAACATAAAGCTGTCAGCTTATCAATCATTTGTCAGTCAATTAATTATATTGAGTGAACACTACTATATGACAAACAGAGGACTAGCTTTAAGAGTCAAGAGAGTGTTCCAAAAATCTTAGTGCAGGTTTTTAAACAATCAAACACATCTTACCTTCCATCTTAGAATCAGTACCATGTATTGGTTCCAAGGCAGAAGAACAATAAGGGTTCTAGGCAATGAGGGTTAAGTGATGTGCTCAGGGTCACACAGCTAGGAAATGTCTGAGGCCAGATTTGAACCCAGGACCTCCCATCTCTAGGGCTGACTCTCAAGCCATCTAATTGCCCCCTAACACTTTTGGGACAAACCATCCAGCCTTCTTTGAGCAATGACTTTGGGGCAACTTTTAATCTAGCAAGCATTGACTTTCATGACAAATTAAGAATAATTGTGTTCCAAGTGAAACTATTCAAGCAGAAAATCCTTTCTGCCAAGAGTGAGAGCCATCATAGTTTTGTAGAAAGAGCGTCAGTGCTGTAGTTGGAATTAGAGATACCTGGATGCAAGTCCCACCCACCAGCTCCACCAGGAGCTGAGAGTGTTTGGGGAGAGGAGTGCATCTCCGGGTGGATGAAAGTTTCTAAATGTAAAGGAAGGGGTTGGACTGAAGAAGACTTTTCATATTATTCTCTAAATGTTTTCTGTGTAGTAATCATATATGCTGTAGAAGGGATTCTTGTAAAAAAAAAAAAAGGCTTAGACTAGACCAAGGGTTCTGAATGTAGGGTTAATTTTATTTAAATATAACTTTTTTCTACAATCATATGTATTTTATTTTATACATTTAAAACATTATTTTGAGAAGGAACCCATAGATTTCACTAGACGTTCAAAGGGGTCCATGACACAGAAAAGGTTAAGAATATCTGGGTTAAAATGGTCTTTGACCTTCTGGTCAGTCAGGCTATCATAGCCTGCCAAAAAGCTAGACGGTACAGTAAGTAGAGCAGCAGACTTGGTATTAGTAAAACCTCAGCAGACTTGAAATGAGTAAGACCTGAGTTCAAATTTTGCTTCAGATCCTTACTAGGTATATGATGCTCCCATAGCTTCATTTTCCTGACCTGTAAAAAGGGGAAAGTAATAATGGCACTTATCTCCCAGGGTTGCTTTGTAAGGCTCAGATGAGATTATATATTTTTCTTGTTTAGTAGTTTTTAGTCATATCTGGCTTTTCATGGTCCCATTGGGGTTTTCTTGGAAAAGATACTGGAATAGTTGGCCAATTACTTCTCCAGTTCATTTTCCAGATGAGGAAACTGAGGCAAAAAGGATTAAGTGATTTGCCTAGGGTCACACAGCTAGTCAATGTCTGAGGACAGATTTGAACTCAAGTCTTCCTGACTCCAGTCCTAGTACCCTGCCATCTACCTGTCCAGTATATGTATATCCTCATACACAGATATATACATATATATATATATATACACACACCTACACATATAGAGATAAGAAGGAAGCTAGGTGGCGCATATACCTCCCCATATATAGATACACACACACACACACACACACAACTATATATGGTGCTATGGAAACCTTAATATGCTATATAAATGCTAGTTATTTGCTAATGTGAAAAAGTTTGCAAGTCAAATTCATATTTTAATAGCTAAAGAATCATATGATTGGTTTTTTAAAAAATCCTTACCTTTTGTCTTAATATCAATTCTAAGGCAGAAAAATAATAAAGCAGGCAATTGGGGTTAAATGATTTGTCCAGGGTCACAAAGCTATGAGGGCAGATTTGAATGAGTGCATGAGGGTAGATTTGAACCCAGGTCCTCCCAACTCCAGGCTTGGTGCTCTATCCACTGTGCAACCCAGCTGCCCCAGAATCATTTAGTTTTCACACAAAGTACAGACTTAACCATCTGCTTCCAAACTAACCAGTCTTTTGCATGCTCGTCCTTCCCTAGCTTTGATTATTGTACTCTGCATACTGGGAACATAATGCCATTCCTGCTCTATGATACACAGCTAAATGGACCTCCTTATATTTGAAAGGGAAATTGTAGAGAAGACAAAATGCTACCAGAAACAGCTCTACCCCAAGAAAAGCAATTCGCTTTCTAGAGGAAGTAAGACTGGGGATCCTTTTTTCTCATTTTACGGGGTGGCCATCAGATCATTTACAGGGTACCATCTTGTTTAGCAGATAGATCACTAGGAAGTTCAACTGTTGACTGAATAAAGCAGGGTTGAGTGTGATTGGCATGCCAGAGTTGAAACAGGGCACTGAGCTGACCTGATCACCAAAGATTTCTGTTTCGATTCTAGCTTTTCTTTGGGATCTACTCTGGGGGACGCAACAAGGGGAGGCACACTGACTGATGGACTGACTTGGGTTAAGGATGCATGCTGCCAGCGGAGCATCATCTGTCTGCCCAATGTGCTTCCGAACTTGCTTTGATCATTCATTCTGTGGTCCCCAAAGTCTGAGCTCAGGATTTGGCAAGGACCTGCCCAAACATCTACGGATCCCCTGCCCTGTCCCTTGTGGAGCTGGAAAAGGATTTGAAATGCTCTCTTTTTTCTTATACACACTCAGCCTATTATAGTCAAAAGCTTGCTTTTTATTTATTTTCTGCTTCTCTGTATACATACTGGTCACTGGTAGCTAGGTGGTTCAATGGATAGAATATTAAGCTTGGAGTCGGGAAAACCCAAGTTCAAAATCATCCTCAGAAACTTATTATCTGTGTGATCCTCGTTGAGTCACGTATCCTCTGCCTGCCTCAGTTTCTTCAAATGCAAAATGAGGATAATAATAGCACCTACCACCCAGGGCTATTGTAAGGATCAAATGAGAAAATACTTGAAAAGCTCTTAGCACAGTGTCTGGCACATAGTAAGCACACTATAAATGCTTCCTTCCATCTTTCTTTCTAATGTTAGCTCCTTGAGGGTATTGACCACTTTTTCTTTGTCTTTGTATTCACTGGCTCATTATTGGCACTTGCTAAATATTTGTTGAATAAATGAATAAAGGAAGTAGAGTTAAACTTGGTTAGTATTCAGCTCTATCCACTCCAATCCCAAATGCCCACTCTGCTCCCTTCATGATTCCCTCTTTCTGCAGAGTAATGTCAATTGGGTCATTTCACTAGGACCTCCTTTCCCAGTTACTCCCCTTCATGCTTCAAATTTTCCGGCATTATTTTCCTTACTCCATAAAAATCCAATAGTCTGGTATTATTCTTGCAAGGCTCTGCAGCTGACCTAGCTTCCTTCACTCTACTGTTTAGGTAAACTGTCTTTACCACCTTTGGCATTCCCGATTCAGTGCCCTAACTACCTCCTATTTAATATATATGTATATATAAAACATACACGCAATACACATGTGTGTATATGTGTATGTATATATGCATATGAATACATAAACATATAACACATGTATTGTGTGAGATGTATTAAAATTTAAAATTATAACATAAAATATAAATTAAATATACATGATACAATTAGAAAAAATTAGAAATATACATAATAAAAATGTGTGTGTGTGTGTGTATGTGTGCACGCGTGCGGGATCTCCCCTGATAGATGTAAGCTCTTTGAGTATAGGGACTGTTTTCTTTTTTTTGGCTTTGTTTCTGAAACACCTAGCACAGTGCCTAGAGCATAGTAGTTGCTTAATAAATTCTGGTTGGCTGATTGATTGATTGGCATGATAGAAATTGTTTCCTGAAAATACCTTTATACTGTATACATTGTATACTTGTATACAATATATATTATATATAGTTTCATAACTCTCTGGGCATAATTTCAAATTATTTTCCAAAACAGTTGGATCAGTACGCAGTTGTACTGACAGTGTATTAGTGTCCCCATTTTTCACATCCTCTCCAGCATTTTTCATTTTGCCCTTTTATAATTTTAGCCAATCTGATAAGTGTGAGATGATATCTCATAACTGTTTTGGTTTGCATTTCTTTAATCAGTAGTGCTTTAGAATATTTTTCCATATACCTATATATGGCCTTGATTTCTTCATCCAAAAACTGTCTATGTATATCTTTTTCCCAATTATCATTTGGGAGGTAGTTCTTGCTCTTATCAATTTGACAGACTTCGTTATGTTTTAGATAGAAAACTTTTATCCGAGAAACTGTCTACAAAGTACCCCCTCCTCGCAATTTTCTGCTTTCTTTCTAATCTTACCTACACTGGTTTTATTTGTATAAAACCATTTTTAATTTAATGAAATCAAAATTATCCATTTTATATCTCACAATGTTCTCTATTTCTTTTTTTTTTTTTTTTAACCCTTACCTTCTGTCTTGGAGTCAGTACTGTGTACTGACTCCAAGGCAGAAGAGTGGTAAGGGCAAGGCAATGGGGGTCAAGTGACTTGCCCAGGGTCACACAGCTGGGAACTGTCTGAGGTCAGATTTGAACCTAGGACCTCCCATCTCTAGGCCTCTCTATTTCTTTTTGACTCATACATTCCTCTACTATCTGTAAATCTGTCAATTATCTCTTAGAGAAGACATTTACTCAAATCAAATGGCAGTGCCAAGAACACTAGTTACAAAACATTACCACACAAAACCCTAGCTGGGACATGATCTATTACAAAAGCCCACAGAGTCTGTGGGAGGAAGAGTGGGCACAAACTTAAAGTACAAATGACATATGTGTAGGGAACACATATCCAAAGTAATTCACAACTGTGGAATTGGAGGACCTTAATGTCTTTTCTTTCTTTCTCTGGAGAGACTTTGAAAAGTTGACTGTGTAATGGGATGATGGTTTTAGTTACATAAGACAAGTAAGTCAGTTCACTGCTTGGCCAGACTGATTCCCCACTGACCACATCAATTCAGCTGGACAGGTTGCTCCACTGGTTTCTTTTCTCAAAGGGCATAATGTCTCTGCTGAATGGGTCACTTTGCAAGTAGAGTTAGGCAGGTAGCTTGGACCACCGAGTTACATGGAGGGTGCAGCATCTAATGGCCAATCAGCTCAATTATTAGGACTCAGGTGCCATCTTTAATTCACTACCTCCAGCCTCAGTATTGGCTGAGTTTTACAGTTTTCTCTCTTCTGGCTATGTTATAGTCCTCTTTTCAGCTATGATGCTAGAACCACTTTGCCTGAAGCTGTGGCACACCCTTGGTTCCCCCTCTTCTCAGTGCCCAAGGGCATTTTTTGCATGCCTCACCCTCTCTGTCCAGTTGCCCAAAGCAAGCACTTTCTCCCTCAACACTCTCAGGCAATGGTCGGCAACTTTTTTGGATGTGAGAGCCATAAACGCCTGCGGAAGGAGGAGGATGGAGGCAGAAAGCCACTGGAATATGGGGTAGGGGCTGAAGGGCCCCCTGGGGCACATCCAGGGGCTCTGCCCAGACTGGTCAGTGGGGAGGTGGAGCCAGATATGGCTCGAGAGCCATACGTTGCGGACCCCTGCTCTCAGGTTATCTGGGGGCTCATAGACAGCTTGAATTTGCCATCTGGGCACTGGCACTGGGAAAAGGTTCTCCAACCCTATGCTAGAGTGTCCTTTCAGAAAAGGCAGAGTCACTTAGTTTAGCACTGGCAGGGACTTCTCCAGTTTTGATCCTTTAGGGCTCCCGCTCTTAGGTCTGTCACTTCTCAGGCAGAGGACAAGAGAGTTATAGTTTGTCCTATTCATCAGTCAGATCTAGAGAGGAAAGAAATTAGCCAGGAAAGAGATAGCAATCAACAGAATGAAAGGTTGTAGAGGTCAAGAAGGACAAAGATTGAGAGGGGAAAAAAAAAACCCCATTAGATTTTGTGAAAGAGGGATTTTGGGAAGAGAGACAAGAATGACACAGAATGTGAAACTACAGAGACAGGGGGGAACCCGGTGAGAATCTTCGAGAAGGGGGCCTGGGAATTCTAACTGCTAGCCAGCCAGGAGTTGGTTTGGGTCTCTGGAGGCAAAGCCATCTCCGAGATTCAGCTCTGACCCACAGCGGATCTCCAACCCATTCCTGTGAGCTATTTCTACCACAGCCTGGAAACTGTTGAAGGTTTTAACTCTGCAGACTCTATAAGAAGATCAAAGCCCAGAGAGGGAGCAGATTGAACTGCCAACATTGTCTCAGGGAGACTTTGTCTCTCTGGGGTGGACCCGATCACTTCTGACTCCAGTTTCCAACGTTACTCAATCTATATTCTAAAGATTCAATACCTGTCTGGGTTTTAGCTTCGAATTAGGTAGATAGCAGGAGATCTCTTAGGCAGAGAGTGGAGACAGAGCAGCCCTGCCTGGCTGGGGACTGAAGAGACTTTGACGAGAAGTCCATTTGGGAGCCTGAAGGTGGACACTTCAGGGATAGAGATTCACCTGCAACCCCCCCACCTAATCCCCATTCCTGTTACTCAACGGCTGGCAACCTTTTTGGCCGTGAGAGCCATAAACGCCTGCGGAAGGAGGAGGATGGAGGTGGAAGGCACTGGAATATGGGGCGGGGGCTGAAGGGCCCCTTGGGGCACATCCTGGGGCTCTGCCCAGACTGGCTGGTGGGGAGGTGGAGCCAGATATGGCTCGAGAGCCATACGTTGCTGACCCCTGCTTACTTTTTGAATAAATCTCATTAGTCGAATACGCAGTCAGATCAGATTTATGTGGCCTAGGACAGAGAGCTTCGCCATTTTTGCTCTCTGACCTTGAAGAGACCTCCCTGTCAGGCTGGGTTATGTCAAATTCCAGCCGCCCATCTATATCAACTAAACACGGTCTCTCTTCACATAACAACTTGTAACTGAGAGATCATCAATAACTTTGGAGAGGGCAGTTTCAGTTGAATGATGAAGTTAGAAGTCATGATGCTAGGGAATGAGAGTCTGTGCTCTAGAGCAAGTTTATTCCTTCTACTTGCCTTTTCATATACAATTAAATTGCTCAAAGACTCAGAATCTTTCCTTAGGGGATCCTGCTACATTTATACCTAAAAGGGACTTTACCTTATACTTCACCATCACTGTCTTTGCCCCTTACTACTCTAATTTCATTGAAGTCTAGTCAGAGTACACTCAGACTAATTTTTATTTTTGTTTCAAACATCTTTGATTATATTTAATACAGATATAACTTGGCTTGTGTCTAAGAAGTAGACTCATTGTAATAGGGTCCAATTTTATAGTAATTCTGTACTTAGAAGGGTTGTTGGGAAATAGAGCAAAATTCTCTAATGGGCTGGGGGTGGAACTCCTAGACCTTCTTTAGGAAAGCTCTCTCTTTCCTTCATTTCCACCTGATTGTTCTCCTAGACTTCATGGTTTCCAGAAACTTAGGCAAGGTAGGTGGCACAGTGAATAGAGCACAGGGTCTAGAACCAGGAAAATCTGAGTTCAAATCCAGCCATAGGTATGTACAAGCTGTGTAATCTTGGGCAAGTCACATAATACTGTTTCAGTTTCCTCATCTGTCAAATGAGCTGGAGAAAAAAATGTAAAAAAAATCTTTGGAAAAAAAATCCTCAAATGGGATCATTAAGAATTGAATGCTACTGAAACAACTGAACAACAATGTTAGCTATTATTATTATTATACCAACTCTGAAACTTGTATCTCCAGCTCCTGAGAACTCTCCCTCCTTTGGTTGGAGAAGGTGGATAATAGACATTGGAGAGCTGCCCCCTTATCCTCTACCGTTTAAGGAGAGCACTCAGGGAATTCACCTGATTTCTCATCCAGCTGCTTTCCTAAACTTCATAATCTCCAGAAACTCATCATTTTGCAAGATGAAATCAATTCTAACTCACACCTGCTCAGAATATTTCCCACCAAGCTGCAGGACTTTATCAAACACCCATGCTGGAACCTTTTCCCCCTCCTTTGTTCCTTGGCTTTTCAACTTTTTTTTTTTCTGTGTTGTCTTCCCCCATTAAATGTGACACCTTTGAGGGCAGTGACTTTTTTTGTGCCTTTTTTTTAAATATCTTCAATGCTTAGCACAGTTCTTGACACATATTTATTGACTAACCCTGACTCTGATTAGGAGTTCCCATTGTACTCTCTTGCCCCAAAGCAAAGGAACACCCAGTACCAATAGGACAAGGTACGGGTACACATGAGAAATAATATTAAATCTGGCAAATGTATTCTTTAACAGAATAAATTTAAGAAAAACACAAATGGAAGCAAGGCTGGGACCGGGTATGGCTTATCAGTTTTTCCTCTCTTAGTCTCCTTGTTTCTTTCCACAGATCTTCTAGTTTGCCCATTTAGATGAAGGTCATCTTTTCTTTACAACAGGGAACCTAAGATGTCTTAAGTTTCAGGTGTTGCCTGGTCCCATTACTATGGTACAACTGCTTTCTCTTCCTTCTTTCTTCCTTGTTTTCTTCAAGAATCCCCAAAGTTCAAGAATACCTCTGCAGTCCCTCCAGTTCCTCCTGCCCCCCAATGGATCTTGCATTAGTTACCTCTCTTCCAAAATGGGGGAAGAACTACAAATCTCAGTGGTTTTTTGGCTAGTCCATAATGCACACACATGTGTGTTTACACACATGTACATACATGTGTACATGTATGTGAATATGTGCATACATACATCTCACACACATATTAGTTTGAAACGTAACAGTTTAGAGTACCCCAAACAAATTTCTTAGCATATGGCTCTGGTAATTACCACCCAAGGTGACAGGGGAGTTTTCCTCCTTTGATCTTGATACCACAGCCGTTTCTTTTTATTTTTCTCTGATACCTTCTGCAGTGTGAATGACTCACACATTCACACATTGTGGAAGCATAGTTTCCATGCCGGTGTAAGGTAATCTTGCAATTTGAAAGATATGGACCAGCATTTTTCAGGTATTGCAGATAGCTTAGTCACTAAACTCATCTTGATGAGAGAACATAATGATCAATTATAGTTGCTTCTGTTCTATCTCTAAGCTGATCTACTCACTCATCCTTGTGTGCCTAAGAAGATCTTGCCCTTTCTTGTTAGAAAGGTTATTCCCCTGCTCCTCCCAGTAGAAAAAAGTTTCTTGAGGGCTGGAATGTTCTTTTTTTTCCCCTTTGTAACTCCAGGGACTTATTTGTGGTAGGAGCTTAATAAAGGCTTGTTGAATTAGGTTGTGATGCTCTGGGGACAACCTCTTAACACAAGATTGGAATTATTCATTTTTTAAATTAATATGAAGCTTGATCTGATGTTTTATCTTCTGAATTCTTCTAGGGCATCCCATGTGCAAGTCAAGCATAGAGAAGAATATGCTGGACTTCAAGTTAGCTCAGATTTTACCTCCAACACTTATTGGTAGTATTACTTCAGGCAAGTCATTTTATGTAGCTCTACTTCAGCTTCTTCATCTATAAAATGGGTGAGCATAAGAACACATATCATCCTCACCCCACAAAGCATCATTATGAGAAAATATGGGATATGAATATCAAGTAAGAGAGTTTAGGAAAAGCATGTCACAAAATTTAAAATGCTAAATTATATCAATTTTTACTATTATGGTATTATTATGGTCCCTTTCTCTTTGCTTTCCCACTCTTTCAGGATACCCTACCCACCCCCCCATCCCATACCCAACCCCCCAATAGTGCTTCACTCAAGAGTTTTCTAATTGACCCACATTTGGTCAGAGAATATACTTCTTTCTGAGAATTCTCTGCAGTTAATATGACCAAGCCATTCATTATACCTTCCGGTCCCAGTTTTTCTAAACAGCTATTCTTCCCTGACCCCTACCCCACCCCCGCCCAGTCCAACCTTCCTCCTCCCCCAACCCTGTACTCCCAAACCCAACTCCAGCATCATTGATGCCACTTTCCACCAGCTCCTGCAGACAAGGAGTAAATCAATCATGAAATAATCAGTTCTATAATACACATTTAATCAATTCACTTCTAAGAATTAAGGATTAAATAGGATATATATATATACATATAATGAAAAATTTCTTTAAAAAATCAAATTATTTTATTAATGAGAACAAGTAAATGACATTTCATGGAGGCTGAGAAAGAACTCCTTGAAAGGAGTTTCGGCGTGGGGAGAACAAGATGTGAGCAATATGGTGTCTGTAATTTAGAGGTCTCAAGGGAATAGGCATTTTCATGCTGATTTAATCTAAAATTTCAGCTTTAAAAAGGTATCAAGTTTACAGACTTTAAAAATTAGCCATAAGATATAACTTTACCCTGGCTTAACAAAAGGCCAAAAGGATAAAACAGGCAGCTGTGTCCAAGCTTGCAGGCTAATGTGAAATGCTGTGGTTTAAACAAAGTAGAGTTGGATTGAGTATGAATTACAGGAAGAAAAAGAAAGTGCTTTATTCCTATTCTATGGTGCATATTGAGGCAAGACTGAGTCATAATAGGCTATAGAATCAGCAGTACAAATAGGGATAATCCAAGTCACTGACCCCTAATATCCCAAAGCTCCTTATATGGGAAAATAAAAAAACTTTAAAATGTTCATTTGTTCTGAGGGAAGGAACCCTTGGTTCTAGGTCTACTGAGAATCATAGCAAAAGAAACTACTTCTATTAAACAGATCTAAAGACTGGTTTTGAACCTTTCTTTAGGTCATAGACAGCTTTGTACAGTTGCTTAAAAGGTGTTTTGGGGTTAAATAAGGGTTTATCCCTTAGCAATGTGGGGACAGAGGGAGAGCTGGACCCCTCACTGCTGACAGAGGGAAATTATGGAATGAATGAGAATGAGCTTCTTGATTTAAGACCTGAATTCAATCAACTTTTGTTGTATTTAGTACAAGATGAAACTACAAATAAGAACTATATCTATGGTTAGAAGTGAGAGAGAGGACATATTTTGGTACCATAAGGTCATAAAAATGATGACAATACATATAAAGTTAGAGAAATGAAGTCTTTTAAACATTCTAATTTGTGTAAGGATAATCAGAAGAAGAGAAAGAAGCTAAGGTATTTTTACAAAGAATTAGCAAAATTTGTAGATTACCTAGAAATGCAAGGTGCCATGGGGCATTCTGATAGTCCTTGCCTGCAAGAAGTTTATAATATAATCAAGAAGATAAACTATAAGTATATGAAAAGCAAAATAACATGAACACAAGAAGTCATTTTTTCAGGAATAAGAGTGAAGGAAATGGGCTAGATTTTGTATAAGGATTCTTCTAACTCTAACAATTTAAAATGGGAATAATTAATTGCCAAATGAGTGGCATCGACAGTGAGCATTATGAATTCAAATAAAGCAAGATCATTGTTTGCCTGTATAGATCTGAGAAAGCTTTCTAAAGGAAGTTAGAGTTTAATTTAATTTTGAAACGTATTTAAGATTTGGAGAGGTAGCAAAGCAGAAAAAGGGCACTTTAAGTGGTGAGAATGAAGGTGTGAGCAAAATTGTGAACAAAGATATGGGAAATGATGTATTTGCAAGCAATTTTAGATAGTGGAAGAGTTTTTATGCAGTATAGAAATACTGAAGTATGTAGTGACAATGAGGTTGAAACCATAGATAGATCCACATAAGAAAATGTTTGGATGCCAGTGTAAGAAGTTAGAACTTTATCCTGTTGGCAGAGGAGAGCCCTTGCCCTTAGGGTTTTTTTCTGAGCAAAGGTATTCCTCACTTTGTCATTTGGTGACAGAGAGGTGTATGAGATGTTCAGGGAAGGGTAGTACCTTTCCATCTTTGGTGTCCACTTGCCACCCCGCTCTCACCTGTGGCTTCTAGAGGCGCAGAGGTGACACCATCTTGATAGGAAGGCTAAACCAGGTTGGAAGTAACTGACAACCTATTGTTGATTATGATGCATTAGTGGGGTATCTACCCCAGGCATGTGAAGAATTCCCCTGGTAGAAAGGGTAAATGGGAAGAATTTGTTCCAGTGGTCATAAAGGTGACTGAAGAGCCCTGGGAGCATTTAGAGCTTGGTTGAACAACAAAAAAGCCAAGCTCATCTACTCCTTCCCAAGCCCAAAACAGTCTTCTTGATTTTTGCCTTACCACTGGGATTTGATGGAAGAGAGAATGAAGCCAATGACTTTGCACAACTCTGACTCACTTAAATCTAATTTATGCTCGAGTCAAAAGATATCACCATTGATGTCATTTTGGTCCTCTTCAAGTATGAAGGACAACATACAACCAACCATTGTGTCAGAGTTGTGCAACCTTGAGAAAGTTGCTTAACTTCTTCTCTAGGCCTCAGTTTCAGGAAAGAAAACTATGGCAAATCTGGACAGCTTACTAAAAAGCAGAGACCTCACCTTCCTAACAATTGTCTGGACAGTCAAAGCTTTGGTTTTTCCAGTAGCAATGAATGGCTGTGACAGCTGGACTAGAAGGAAAGCCGAGCACTTCAGGATTGAAGATTTTAAATTGTGATGCTAGAGAAGACTTTTGAGAGTTCCTTGGACAGCAATGAGATCAATTCGGTTAATGCTTAAAGAAATTAATCTAGAAGGTCAAAAGCTGGAGCTGAAGCTTAAATATTTGGATGGCCTTGGATTAGCCATATAATGAGAAGACAGTACTCACTGGAAAAAACTTTGATGTTGGGAAATATTGAAAGTAAATGAATAAAGTTATATAGATGAAGAACTGATATCCAGAGAGGTTATGGCTTATTTGGGTTCACACAGGTAATAAAATGCTAAATGGCCAAATTTGAGATGATGGTAAAATCCAAGTAGAAACATCTATAACACAGCTTCAGATATGGGCCTGAACTTTGGAGCTAAGGAGAAGGATTGATGGTAAGAAGTCTACAGGCATGTTGTTTAGGAGTCATCCATATAAAGGCTATGATATTTCTTGAGTTTGGCATATATTCTATAGGGAAATACTCAATTTGAATTGGAAGTAAGTCCAACATTCCCTCCCCCTGCCTAAATACTTTAGGAATTCACAAGTTAGTGGAAAATAATGATGGGAATAGTATTATTAATGGTGTCATTCCTTCCAAAGGCATTTAATGAGGATTTGCTTTTGCAGGACATTGTACTGAGCTATTGGGTATTCAATCTTTATTTGACTGATATTAATGATGCTGTTGCTGATAATGATATTGGAATACATAAACATGACTGCATTACTTTTCTTTTTTTTTTCTTTTTTTTTTTAACCCTTGTACTTCGGTGTATTGTCTCATAGGTGGAAGATTGGTAAGGGTGGGCAATGGGGGTCAAGTGACTTGCCCAGGGTCACACAGCTGGGAAGTGGCTGAGGCCGGGTTTGAACCTAGGACCTCCCGTCTCTAGGCCTGACTCTCACTCCACTGAGCTACCCAGCTGCCCCTGCATTACTTTTCAACCAATAGTCTAAATATTTCCAGGTAAGATTTCTTTCAGCTGGTGCTGAAGGAAGTAAAAATAAAATAATAACCCAGGAGGACTTGGAAGAGGGGATGGGTGTGAATAAGTCTTTTCCATTCCTAGTTTTCTAGCTGATTTTGTGTTAAAAACAATGAAACAAATACAGAATTCAATAATGGAATTTACTTCAGTCAGTCTCCACTGTAGTCTCTCTTATGGTACAAAATCATTTGCAGCAGACAGGAGGGAAGGAAGAAAACTTGAGAAAAACTGTTTCATTTTCATTTTTAGAAGACTGTGTCGCCAGGAAAGTTTACTTTTCATCACCTTTTCTACTCCTCTCCTTGGCACACTGTCATCTTCAAGGCTCTAAATCTATTTACTGAAACATTATACACACATATTTCTTGGATGATTTCACTCTTCATTCTCTTGGACCTATTTATCATTTTAATCTGAAAAAAGAGAATTGAAAATTCAGTGTCTGTTTGATTCTTACCTTCCTACCTGATTCTTAATCTCCACCTTACCTTCTTTCTGTCAACTCTGTAGGACTCATTTTCCTTCCATTTTGGCACTGCCATAGCCCTTGGCATGCTTCTCCTACCTATCCACAACCAGACAAGAAATGTTTCTTGGATTATAGATCGCACATATGGACACAAGCCAGACCCAAAACCAGGCACACCCCATACTAAGTTAGAAAGGAAAAGAAAACCACTGACCATTATTAGCCACCAAAAAGGATCATTCTCCATCCTGAATTCTGGCGGAACATTTAGATCGTGGTTTAGTGGCTTTGCAACTTTTACGTAACTTGAATTAAGAAACAGCAATCCTTGCCCTCATGTCCTCCCCAAAGGGAAAGAAAATGAAAAAAGAAAAAAACTCCCAGAATAATCCCAACTCCTTCTGAAATAAACTTTTTGTCTCATATCCCTCTCTCAGGGATGATAATGCAAATACAAGTCCAGTCAATCAGAGGAAGCCAGTTAAAAATGGGGAAAAAAACCCACCCTGTGTGCCAACCTGGATGGAAATAGATCATAGCCAATGCTTCTTAAAAGGCAGTATGGTTTTTGTCTGAACCTATGATTATGAATAAACAATCATTTCTAAATTGGTCTTGCAATAAAACTGGTATTATCTCGTGGTCAGATCCGTAGTAGTGAGTAACATGGCCTTTATCCTTCCTTCCAATCACAAGTAGACTTTGCCTCTGAGGTGACAACAACAGAGAAAGAAATTTCAAACTTCTTTTGTCATTAGGTTAATGTTGCACAATTATAGCTGTGCTAGAATTTTTAGTGACTTTTTATTATGGGACAATACAGAGTAATGGCAGAATATGTATGACTTTGAGGGCATCAATTTCTCTGGCTCGTGGCTTACGTGGGTCCTCCACCCTCTAGGTCAATGGACACTGTCCTGGACTTGCCTTGATAGTCTTTGAACTTGTGATGCAGCTGACAGTAGTTTCTTATCCAGCTGATAAATGAATGTACTATCAGATCATAAGATGGCATGCTTTTTTTTTTTAACCAACCATTTGCTTGAGAGCTATTTGTATAGAACTGTGCTACAACAGGGGCCAGGTGGGCAATTCCTTGACTGGCAATCTACCACCGAATCTACACAGTATACAATTTTCTTTGCAAAGAGGAAATCTCCATTCCACAGTCCCAAACCACATCTTTGAGCTCAGTTAGCCATCTTGTAAATTTTCTGTTGCTTAAAATGAATTCTTCACATAAGGAATAATATAAATGGAATTAATCTATTCCAGCCACACAGAAAACCCAGATTTTATAAGGCATTCTATGCATTAATGGAGTTGTCTTTTACTAAATAAACAACATAGACATCAATAAAAAACAATTTAGACTAAATAAAATAATTTTAACTTAATTTTACCCATATTGAGAGGTGTTCGTGGCCTGAAGGGATGGTGGGGAGGAAAAAATGTTATTGTCTGCAAAAGGAGTCCCCTTCCATAATATCTGAGTGCAATTGCCTTTCTGGAGTTTTCTCTTTCTCTTTTCTGTCCCTTGTCATCATGAACCCTGCTTCAGATTCACCAGGTGTAAGCTTCACAAGAAACCTCTGCAGTGATGTTTGTTTTTGTCTGTGTTTCAAAACTCCTCTAACATGAGAAACGGTCTTGGTCATTTAACAAATTTACAGTTTGTTTGTTAAAGCTTTATCAGGGTGGCATTTTTCAAAAAGTTTTGGACTTAAACTCATTTTGCACACATTTCCTTGATTAATGAAATAGGGACATGCTCCTTTGCCTCCCTCTCACCTGAGGAAAACTCCCCTCCACTAGTGTAGCTCCCCTTTAAGTTCCTGCATCTCCTGTATGGAGCTAACTCCTGAAGTAACATGTGATCCTTTGTTTTGGCTGGAGCGGGCATCCACTTCCCTGTATTGTGAGGCCGACAAGTTCTAACAAGTATATCGAGTGCCAGGCAAACATCAAATTCTAAGACTTTTTTTTTTTGGTCAAAATGTATGGAATACCAAATTCAACAAGTCCTGAAATCATTGAGTGCCAAGATTTAACAGAAGGATACTATGGCTTAGAAAGAGGAGCCGTCATTATCTACAACTATTTGTTCATGAATGTCCCTTGGAAAGAATTGTCAGTGGGAAGAAGCATCTGAGAGTTCATCATCCTGTCTGCTTAGACCACTTTCCACAGCAAATATCTGGAACAGCAACAAGATGGAAAGAGGCCATGCTATAATTGATAATATTCTGGACTTAGACTAAAGAGATCGAGGTCTCAATCTCAGCCATGACACTTACTATTGTGTAATCAAAAACAATAATTATTTTTATTACAAGGACATGTGTAGTATTTATATAGCTAGATGGCACAGTGAATAGAACACTGGATCTGGAGACAGAAAGATCTGAATTTAAATCTAGCCTCAGATACTTCCTAGCTATGTGACCCTGGGCAAATCACAATCCTGTTTGCCTCAGTTTCCTCATCTGTCAAATGAGTTGGAGAAGGAAATAGCACACAACTCCTATGTTTTTGCTAAGAAAACCCCGAAAGGGGTCACAAAGAATCAGACACAATTGAAATGACAATGGTAGTGGCATTTACATAGCACTTTTAGGTTTGCAAAGTATTTTCCATATGTCATCTTGTTCAATCCTTATTATATCCTTTTCAGGGAGTTGCTCATTTTGGCAGAAGGGAAAATTGAGGCTGAGAAAGGTCAAGTGACTTAGAGTCACACAGCTAGTTTCTGAGGTGTTATTCAAACTCAGGCTTTCCTGATTCTAAGTCTGAGCTTTAGTTTCTTCAGCTGCAAAATAGAGATAATAATACTGGTATGATTTACCTTACAAGTTAGTTGTGAGGAAAATCATTTCATAAAAGGTAAAGTGCTAAATTTATATGTATAAAGACATTTATTTATATATGTATGTTTATATATATTTTTGTGTATCTGTCCATTCATCTATCTATCTATCTATCTATCTATCTATCTATCTATCTATCTATCTATCTATCTATCTATCTATCTATCTGTGTCTGTGTGTTTCTCTCCATATCTGTCTGTCTATCTATCTATCTATCTATCTATCTATCTATCTATCTATCCCTCTATCCATCTATCTATTCAGTCTGTCTGTCTATCTAATCTATCTATGCTATCATTTGACTAGGGAAGTTACACGATACAGTGTTGTTGTTGGTATGGAGTCCTAAAACCTGGGCTCAAATACTAGCACCTTGGATAAGTCACTATTGTTCATAGTCTTTCTGGGTTCCAGTTTCCTTATATGTACAATGAGAGGGTTAGAATTTAAAGTCCTATTTAACTCTAAAATTAAGATGTCATTTTTTTCTGTATATACATATACTTGTATATGTATATATATATGTATATATATATATATTGTCCTATATATGTATATATTGTCCTTCAGTATAAACTCCTTGAAAACAAGGTCTGTTTCGTTCTTGTCTTTGTATCTTCAGCAATTATCACAGTGCTGGGAACATAGTAGGTGCTTAACATAAAGATTTATTAATTGATGAAGTCTACAATTCTAGGATTCAATAAGAGGAGAGACTATAATATAGATGGAAGAAATCTGATTTAAAAGACATGGAATTTTGAATGGAAGCAATTTGCCTGATAGAAAGTATGAGAGGATTCTAGTTGTGGGTGTAAGCCCCCAGGAATCTAAATGCTCAAATGGATCAGAAGGTCAGATTTAGCAAGAGTTTTGCATGTGTATTTGTGGGTGTAAGGTTATTTTCTGGGGGAGGGGTGTACTCATTTCTGAATGAGGAAGTTGGGGTAAAAGTTGGCTGAAGTTCTCAAAAAAGTCTTCCTCTTTACAGTTGTACTACTTTAGGCAGAAATAATGTATTGGTGCAGTGGTCCTTGTTGGCTCATTTGTCATTTTTTCATATTGCTAAAGTAGAGAATCAAAAAGGGCAGTAAGATGGCATAGTGGATAGAATGCCAGTCCTAAGTTAAGAAGACTCATCTTTATGGTTTTGAATCTGACCTCAAGCAATTCCTAGCTGTGTGATCCTAGGCAAGTCACTTATTTAACTTTGTTTGACTCAGTTCCTCATCTGTAAATGAACTAGAGAAGAAAATGAAAAACCATTCAGTATCTCTGCCAAAAAAAAAACCCAAATGGGGTCACAAAAGTTTGGATGTGACTCTAAAACAACTAAACAGTAAAGAGATTCAAAAGGAGTCTATTGCCCTTGAGACCTCTGCTGAGTGACCTGCCATCATATTAAGAGGTCTATCTTTTAGAGGGATGATCCCTCTTTGACCTATTTCAGGGGCTTGCATAATTAATATTGTTGTTCAGGTGTGTCTGATTCTTCATGATCCAGTAAACCCTACTGTTCATGAGGTTATCTTGACAAAGGCACTAGAATGGTTTGCCATTTACACTGTCCAATGGGTTTTCTTGACAAAGGAACTAGAATGGTTTGCCATTCATAACATCCATTGGGTTTTCTTGACGAAGGTACTAGAATGGTTTGCCATTTACACTATCCAATGGATTTTCTTGACAAAGGCACTATAATGGTTTGCCATTTATATGGTCCATTGGGTTTTCTTGACAAAGGTACTGGAATGGTTTGCCATTTATACGGTCCATTGGGTTTTCCTGACAAAAGTACTGGAATGGTTTGCNGTTTGCCATTTATACGGTCCATTGGGTTTTCCTGACAAAAGTACTGGAATGGTTTGCCATTTCCTTCTCCAGTAGATGAAGGCAAACAAAAGTTAAGTGACTTGCTCAAGACCACACAGCTAGGAAGTGTCTGAGTTTGGATTTGAACTCAGGCCTTCCTGACTCCAGACCCAGGACTCTATCCCTTGAGTCAAATAGCCTATCTCTTTTTTATTCTTTTATTGCTAAAGCCAACATTTTTAGAACAATGTTAAATAATAGCAGTGATAATGGGTGTTCTTGCATCACCCCTGATATTATTGGGAAGGCTTCTACAAACATCTGTCTCCTAATCAACATTTTGTAGCATGTTCTTTGTTGTACATAGTGTGGTAAAAGGAATGCCAGGAAGAGAGTTCTAGTCTCAGCAAGACGTGAGTTGTGGTTTTAACTCTACTATAATTAGCTCCACAACCTTTGGCACGTCATTGAACTTTTGTGGGCCTCAACTTCCTTGCCTGTAAAGTGTAAGTAAACTGTAAAGTAAGCCTAAATGTCCTCTAACGTGCCTTTGTAGGAAAGGCTACAGCTCTAAATATAAACTGGAAGGGCGGTGGGTGGTCATTAATAAATAGTCCTCCAGCCTCCTCTCCCCTCTCTCCCTCCCCATAGCCCTCTGAGGGTTTGGGCAGTGGCCAAAACGCACACAAAGCATTCAGCTTTAGTCTGTCTAGTGAGAGAGTTCAGCCTCTAATTCAGGCTCTGGCACCTTGAAGATGGAAAAGTGTAGACAGCTTGGAGAGATTGGAGAAAAGTAACTAAAATTAGGAGGGTAAAGTGGAAATTGACATAGGAGAGATTAAAGGGCTTCAGTAACAGAGTGTATACAGCTGGACAAAGTGACAATTAAAGGAGGACATGATTAGCAGTCTGTAAATATTTGAAAGAGATAAGTGGGGAGTAGGAGGAACTGAAACATTAATTACCAAGGCGTGTCATCATCACTAGCAAATATTTATTGAGGACTCACATTTGATCATAAATTTTAGAGTTTGGAAGGACCTCAAAGACCATTTGGTCTAACCTTCTCGTTTTATAAATGAGAAACTGAGGTCCAATTTTTAAAGAAAAATCCTAACGGTCTGTCTTCGAATCAATACTAAGTGAAAGTTCCAAGGTAGAAGAGCAGGAAGGGCTAGGCAATGGAGGTTAAGTGACTTGCCCAGGGTCATGCAATGACAAGTTAATTTTTAAAAAAATTGTTCCCTGACTATATCAGAGCTTACATTTTCAAGCATGGCATCATCATCATCATTATATCACTATTATTATTTTTTTAAATTATACATTTATGCTAACGTTTTAGGAGACAACAAAGTGTTATGAATCTAGAGGGTAGGACTTGGAGTCAGGAAGACCTAGGTTCCAATCCTGCCTGTGATATATACTGGCTATATGACCCTTTGGAAATCATTTAAAGCCTTTGTGCCCTGGGTAATTCTCTGTATAATTCTCTATAAATTGTAAAACAAATTGGTGAACTTCTCTAGTGGAGAGTGTTTCCACGCTGAGGAAATCAGAGTATGGGATTTACAAAACAAAGTACTACTTTAAGATCAGAAAATCTCTTTTTTCTCTTCATTGTCTGTTTTGATCTTCAGAACAGCCCCACATGCTGGATAGTGTGATTATTTTTCCCATTTTCAACAGGAGGAAATGAAGCCACAAATTTAAATCTGAGGTTGGAATCTAGATATTCTGACATCAAATATAATATTTTTTATACTGAGCCACACTGAACAACAAAGCAACAGAAGAGGACTGAGCAAAACAAAAAACAAAAAAACCCAAACCCAAAAATCAAACCTTTTTTTTCCCCTTCATATATACTGTATCCCTAGTTCTAAGATTTACATGTAGAACTATCACTTGTACATATTTTAAAATATTGCCTTTTTAGAGGAGGGAAGAAACAGACTCGGATTAGGGTGTTGTCATTGTTATTCAGTTGTGTCCAACTCTTTGTGGCTCCATTTGGGGTTTTCTTTCAAAGATACCAAATAGTTAATCATTTTTTCATCCAGCTCATTTTATAGATGAGAAAACAGACAAACAGGGTTAAGTGACTCATCCAGGGTTATATAGCTAATGTCTGGGGCTAGATTTGAACTCAGGTTTTCCTCACTCCAGGGCTGGAACTCTATCCACTGCACTATCTAGCTACACCATGGCTTAGGGTAGAAGCAGAAAGGAATAGACAGTTCTCCCTGACTAAAGACCTCTTGAAATGGAAGCATCATGACATGGAAGTGAGAAAATATTTGAGCTGAGGTGAAAGGTTTGGGAGTTGAAGGGATCAGTTGAAGTAAAAAAGGTGACACTGGCAAGTTCTGACTGGCGGTGAAGTGGGATAAAGGGCCTGGGCCAAACTGTGAATCCAAATAAGGGATCCAGACTACAAAAAATGCCTTCTCTTAACTGGGCGAAGCATTCTTCCCTCCAATGGAATAATTGCTCAGCATTGCAAAGGATTTTGGATACCATTTCATCCAAAGTGTGCTTTACCTCAGCTCCCCAAAACAATGTTCCCAGTGAGGGGCCTTGCAGACTTTGCTCGAATATCTGTAATTCCAACTCAAATCAACTAATGTGAAACCAAGAATGGGTAGCTTGAACACAGTTCTTAAGAGTACCATTGGCATCCCTTGACATGTAAAGTGTAGAAAAAAGCATATGATGATTTATATTCACTCTGATTAAAAATAATAATTCTCCTTTGTATATATCACTTCAGGATTTACAAAGTAGTTTTCTCACAGTAACCGTGTGATGTAATGTGAATGTTATAATTAAATTTTTACAGAAGATCAGAGCAGATACATGATTTGTCCATGGTTTGGTCATATAAGCTACTCAATTGTTAAGAGCTGTAACTTGAACCCAAGACTAGATTAAAAATCCATTCATTTGAAATATCACAGAAACTCAGTTGGAAGGAACTCTGAAACCCTCAAGTTGATCCTTTTTCTGAAAAGGAAATCCCCTCTACATTCCAAACAAATGGCCACCAACCCTCTTCGGAACAACCTCCCCCTTGATGGAAGAGAACATACCCTGAGACAGCCTACTACTCTTCTTCATAGCTCTGATTAGACATTTTTCCACATAATGAGCCAAAATGTGCTTTTCTGAAATTTCTACTTATTGCTCCCATGTCTCCTTCAGGGGGCGTGAAACAGAAAAATTATACGCCAAAACAAACACTTGGAGACTGCTCACATCCCCCTCACCCTTGTCATTTTCTCTTATATATAGCAAATATCTTCAGTCCATAGAATCTCAGTTGGAAGGTATCTCAGAGACCAGCTAGTGTGATAACTGAACAAGAATCCTTACTCCATCTACAGTGTTTGGGAAAAGTGGTCATCCAACTTTTGCTTGAAGCTATCTGGTGGGGGGAAAGTAGGAAGGGAACCAGCTATTTCTCATGACAATCTGTTCCATCTTGAGGTAACTCATTCCTAGGAAGGTTTCCCTTTAATTTCACCTTTCTTGGCCTCTTTGCAACTTCCTCTCATTTTTCCTGACCCTGTCTTTTGGGTCATAGGATAACAAGTTCTAGCCCTCTTTCCTGTGATAACTGTTCAAATACATTCTCTGCTCTACCGTAACCCTAATCTTCTCTGAGCTAAACATTTGCAGTTCCTTCAAATGATTCCCATAATATGATCTCAAAGCCCTTCATCATCCTGATTGCTCCTCTCCAGTCGTTCTCCAGCTTATCAATTTTATTCCCAAAGCATGGCATTGCAAAGTAAACACAACCCTCTTGGTGTGGTCTAAGCTGGACAGAGTACAGTAGTATTATTACCCTGAACTACTTCTTTAAATGCAGTCTAGAATTGCACTGTGATGAATTTATGAGAGGACTGAGATAGAAATTCCACAGAATGGGCAGGCATGGATGGGTTGTCATCTGCTTCCCTGAAAGGAATACCCATATCTAAGAGATCACAAATCTACTGAATGGAATAAGAATATTCATGGGTCAGGTAGGTGGCTCAGTGGATTGAAAGTCAGGCTTAGAAATGGGAAGTCCTGTGTTCAAATCCGTCCTTAGATACTTCCTAGGTGTGTGATCCTGGGCAAGTCACTTAACCCCCATTGCCTCACCCTTTCCACTCTTTTGTGGTAGAACCATTATACAGTATTGATTCTAAGACAGAAGGTTAAGAGTTTTTTATTTTTTAAAAAAAGATTATGTTGGGTTTGGGAGTTTACATACATACTGCAGCCTTGTATTGATTAGATTGTGAGCTCCTTGAGGGTAGGAATTCTTTTGCTTTGTATCTTTAGCATTTAGTACAGTGCCTAGTACATAATAGACACTTATTAAATATTTATTGGCTATTGACTATGGAGCCTGTTGTCACCAGATATTTTTTAGATAAACTACTATTTATCTCTAGCTCAGAGAGTTGACTAGATCTTTCCGGTTATCATGTGGATACACATGACATCATTTCTAGTTACCTCACTATCCTGGTAGCCATCCTCTGGATTTGATCCAGATTTATATCCGTCCTAAAACATGGGATCCAAAAAGTTTATAACAGTATATACAGTGTATACCAACTGGGATCAGACCAGGGGAAAGTACAGTGGGACTATCATCTCCCTTGTTTTAGATATAATGCAATTCTTAATGTAGCCTAATATTATATTTGCTTTTTTTGGCAGCCATAGCATACTGTTGACTCAGATTGAGTTAACAGGTCACTAAATCCCCCAGATCTATTTTCATTAAGAACTTGTCATCTAATGTACAACCAATATCAGATTACCTGTTGTTTTGGGGAAGGGGAGGAATGGGAGAGAGAGAATATGGGTTGCACAATGTCAGAAAAGAAGCATTGAAAATTGTACCAACATGTAATTTGGGGAAAAAAAGAAAAAAAACCAACTCTGTCATCTAGTTAGTCTTTCCTCATCCCAGACTTGTGAATCTAAGTTATTGAAACCAGGTATAGCTTTTGGGGGTTTTGGAAGAAAAAAATTAGTCCTTATTCAATGTCAAGTTCATGGATTCAGCCCAATATTCAAAGCTAAAATCTTTCAGACCCTGACTTTCATGAAGCACAATTAATGATCACTTCCAGCTTTACGTCACATGTAGATTTAAAAAGCACATCATCTTTCTGACTAACTAGGACTAGGTCCTAATTATGTTATTAAGAGGGGAGAAAAGATGAACTACATAAAAATATTCAAGGCAGTGTTATTCATGATGACAAAAAATTGGGAATAATCCACATATTCAGATGATTGGAGAATGGCTAAACAAGCTAACATTTCAGTGCACCATAAGAAAATAATTATGCTATGAGAAACAACTATGAAGAATACAAAGATAATTTTGTTGATGTATATGAAGAGAGGCAGTGTCAAAAGTAGAATCAGAGCAATATACATAGTCCACAACTATGTAAACAATAATGAAAACAGCAACAAAATCTGGAAAAACACAAAAAAAAAAGAGTTTAAAAGAGGACACAGGAACAATAAGAACTGTTTTTTAGCACAGTGCTTGGCATATAAGTGCTTAATAAAAATTTGTTGATTGATTGTTAAAGTTAATATATGCATTTAAAACTTCCAAGAAAGGCTGTTTTATGTTCATTTAAAAACATTTGTGCTTATTGTAGTTACTAAGTTTGAAATGAAAACAAATGAATAAAGTAAAATGACCAACAGAACCATTTGTCAGTTTTTTTCAATATAACAAATAAATTCATCATGAATATATTAGGAGTATAATGTGTGGATCACAGACTCAATAATTAAGACTGCTTTAGGGAGATAGTAGTAGTGGATATAAACTGCTGGGGATACATGAGACATTAAAAGTTCCCTTGTAGAGCCCCTCATCAGCTAGGTAGTAAAGTGGATAGAAAGTTAGAAAGAAAGTCAGAAACATGTTCCAATCCAGACATTTACTAGCTTCATGATCCTGGGCAAGTCACTTTTAAACTTCTGACTTCCTCAGTTTCTTTATCTATAAATTAGAGATAATAGCAGGTAATTCCCAGATCAATGTGAGGATAGAATGAGATAATATTTGTAAAGCACTTTGCAAAACTAAAAGGGCAAATAAATACCAGCTACTAGCTATTATTATAACCTGGAATGAAGGGGGAATTATTCACTTTCTTTACCACCTGATCCATTGTGTATGACTGCTTTTAAGTCTTTTATCTATTGACCTTCCTCTATATCTATCTGGATCTTTTAAGACTTTGCAATGAGATAAAAGATGGAACACCCAGGAAGGGGTCTTAGAGATCACTGAGACCTAGTTTCCCCTGCCCCCATGATCTAGAGCAGTGATTTCCAAAGTGGGCGCTACCGTCCCCTGGTGGGTGCTGCAGCGATCCAGGAAAGTGGTGATGGCCACAGGTGCATTTATCTTTCCTATTAATTGCTATTAAAATTAAAAAAAAATTATTTCCAGGGGGCTAAGAAATATTTTTTTCTGGAAAGGGGGTGGTAGGCTAAAAAAGTTTGGGAACCACTGCTCTAGAGGGAAGGGATGAGGATTCGTAGTCAAAGGACTTGGTCTCTAGCAGATATATGTAAGGCTGACTAGGCACTGTAAAGTACTTTACATATATATTTGTGGTCCTCACAAAGGGCAGCCAGGTAGGTCGGTGGCCTAAAGTTGAGAAGATTCATTTTCCTGAGTTCATATTTGGTTTCAGACACTTATTAGCTATGGGACCCTGGGCAAGTCACTTAACCCTCTTAACCTCAGTTTCCTCATCTGTAAAATGAACTAGAGAAAGAAATGGCAAACCATTCCAGTATTGTTGCCAAGAAAACCCCAAATGGGGTCCTGGAAAGTTAGACATTACTGAAAAAAAATACCCACCAACTAGTCTTCACAACACCCCTATGAGATAAGTATACTTCATGTATTTAAAAAACAAAAACAAAAACAAAAAAACAAACACCAAACCTATTATCTTCTGTCTTAGAATTGATATTAGCTATCAGTTCCAGAACTAAGGGCTAGACCAGTGATGGGCAAACTACAGCCCTCAGACCAGATGTGGCCCCCTGAAATGTTCTATCTGGCCACACGAAATTATTCCTAATCTGACAAATACAATGAGTAGGATATAATACAATGAAACTTTGAAAGAGTTGCCTTAGAAAGAGACTGACAGATGAGCATTTCCTTTCCTTTGGCCCCTCTTTAAAAAGTTTGCCCATCACTAGGCTAGACAATTGAGGTTAAGTGACTTGCCCAGGTATCCCTTCTCTAGGCCTGGCTCTCTATCCACTGAGCTACCTAGCTGTCCCTACTTCATATATTTTTAATGTTAATACTTTTTACACTCCTTGTCTTTTTTTAGCCTCAAATGAATCCTGTAATTGAGGGAGGTCCCTCAAATATAAGTATTCCATTTTGCAGATAAGTACACTGAAGAATATGGAGATTAAGGTATTTGCCAATTATGGTCACACAAAAGGAGGAAGTTAGCAAAAGTCAGGATTCCAACCAAGATCTCTAGGACTCCAAATCTCATGGTTTATTCATGTTACCTAGTTTTGTTGCATACATTTGTGGAACTTTGGGTAAGTAATTTAATCTCTCTGGACTACATTGTACCCATTTACAAAACAAGGGAGGTAAATGAGATGATTTTTAAGGTCCCTTCTAGCTATGAGTCTGTGTAACCTTATAAATAGTATGAATTGTATCTAATAATAATAATTTATTTGATGCTTTAAGTTTTACAAAGCATGTTCCTCACAACAACCTATGTTAATATAACCATTTTACATGGAAAAAAATGAAATTCTGGGGCTCGATAACTTTTCCATGACCATATAGCTAATTTCTGATTCTGGATTCAAATCCAGACTTCCTTACTCCAAACCTAGCATTCTTTTCACATTTGTCATGTTCCTTTATAAAATCCCTGAGAAGTGGTCATTCATCCCCCTCGTAAAGACTTCTAAAGATGTGTAACTCACTACCTCTAGAGGTAACTCTTACATATGAGGCACCAATTATTAGAAAAGTTGGGTTTTCCCCCCATTCTGCCAAAATAAGCCCTGCTTCAATTTCTACCCATTCTACCCACTTTTACCTCATAAGATATAAAGCAGAGTAAATCTTCCAGATGAAAGTCCTTCCAATACAAAGAGATTTATTATGTTCCTCCTAATTCTCTTTTCCAGATAAACAACATTATTTCCTTCAACCAATTCTCAGAGGGTATGGTCTCTAGGCACTTCACCAATGTGATCAAATCCTATTGACATGATTCAGCTCATCAATGTTCTCCCAACAAAATGGCACCCAGATTCTTACCCACTATTCCAGATAAGATCTGAGCAGAACAGAGGACAGAGGGAGTCTCACATCTATTGATCTGGACACCATATATATTTTTAATGTAGCCAATCAATCAATCAACAAACATTTATTAAATGTCTTTTTGTGGTAGACACAGTGTTGGGTGTTGGGGATACAAAGACAAAAAAAAAACAACCCCAAAGGTTCAAGGGTGAAAAGATGTTATAAGATTTCTACCTTGAAAAGAAAGTCAGTTTTAACATGGTGCAGATCCAATGCTAAGGTACCAAGAACAAACCACTTATGTTAGAGGGGTAGTAATAATAATAATAATAATAATAATAACAACTAACATTTGTATAATACCTTAAGATTTGCAAAACACCTTACAAATATCTCATTTTATCCTCATAATAATCCTGGGCAGGTGGTGCTATCAACATCCCTGTTTTATAGATGAGGAAACTGAGGCAGACAGGGGATAAAAGTGACTTGCCCAAGGTCACGGAGCTAGTAAGTATCTGAGACTGGTTTTGAACTTGTCTTCCTATTTCCAGCTTTAGTGCTCTCTCTATTGTGCCTCCTAGCTGCCAATCTAGTAAGAATTCCTTAGAAGACACCATCAGGTAATCAGATCATTTAATTACAATCTCTTCCTTTTAATTACTGACATTTTTATAGTTCCTTAAAGTTCAAAAAACACTTTACATATGTTTTCTTATTTGGTCTCTTAAACAATCCTCTGAGGCAATGTTATCCCCATTTTAAAGAGAAGGAAAGAGAAGGTGACAGGAATTAAAATGACTTACCCATAATCACTCAGCCAGCAAATGTCAGAGATGGGATTAGAACACATCTTCCTAATTCCAAGTTTGGCATATTATCTGCTACAACACCCCTACCTCTTTTATACCTCTTGATAATTTGGTGTTATTCGCCTATATTTCACCTCAGACTTAGTGGAGGGTGAGGGGGAAGCAAAACAAAAAAGTAATCCCAACCAGCACTCCCCATCCCTGCCCCCAAGTCCTGGTTAACCAAGTCCTGGCTTTCATTCTACTGAATTTTGAGAAAGAACAGCTACCTTAAGGTGAAAGGCTTATAACCCTAAGTTACAAATCGAAAGGTCAGTGCTATGAATTGTGATACTGACTGGCCACACTTTTAGCTCTCACTTCCTCCTTTCCGTGGAGACCTTCGTTGGACTGTCTCAATTTTTCTTTTTTTCTTTGTCTGGTTAAAATGACAGAGTAGTATAAAATGGCAGTGGGCATCAATTAAGATTTAGTTCAGTGCCTCCAAAGTACCCAGTGATTTATTTACAAGGATTAGGGAAGACAAAACCTTACTGACTATTGGATAGGAGTCACATTCCTTTCTATTGTGATCATCCTACATCAAGGAAATGTTTGGAATCTAGGCAGCCTCCCATGATGTGCCTGTTAAAGTTATTATATGGATGATTTTTTTTTTTAAAGAAAATAGCAGCAACACAAATGTGTTAAATAAATCTCCACTGAAGGCAAGGTCCTTTGGAAAAGGAAAAGTTAGCTTATGTGCTAGTAGAAAGAGACTTTGAAAAAACATTACAGTCCTGCAGGAGTCATTAAACTTGTGGACTGATGGGAACCATGGCCACCTTCCTCAAGTCCCTGCTCCAGTCACCCACTGATGGGTCTTCTACTTCTACTTCCTACAAAGTGATTAGAGACATTCATTAGGGCTGTCTCAAGTGTTAAGCAAGCAACAATTCTTGACGAGTAACTTCTATTTTTGTAGATTTTTTGGACTGGCTCCTGTCTGACTTTTAACCCTTCCCAAGAGATCAAGTTCCCCCAACTAACCCTTTAGCAACCCAATTCTATGAGTGAATAAATGAATGAATGATGCATTTGGGGCCTCCTAATTTATTTAATAGAGCCCCTAGCTGGTTAAGTACCTTCTTCACAGCAACTCATTCACATAAATCTTTTAATGGTAGGAGAGGTCTGGCCTCACTGTCTGAGTTCACCACCAGGAAGCCAGGATTTACACAACTGGTTCTCAGCTCTTGACAAGGACTCTTCTGTGGTCAGGAGGAAAGCAGAGCCTCTGGGTCTTGGTAACTCATTGGCATCTACCTTCTAGACTAAGATCTGGGAGAGCTCCAGTATTTGCCAAGAACATTCGGCTCTATTATTCGTTGACTACTTAAACAGTTTGTGAAAGACACCTTTTCTCTTCCATCTTTTGGCTATTTCACCATCTATTTACACTTCCATCAAGATACGCCAATGGGAGGGAGCAGAATGCCACTTTTGCTCTCTTTTAGCAATAATTATTCGGAAATATGAATGAATGAATGAATGAATGAAAACAAGCTATATACTATGGCAAAATACCACTTGAGAAAGAGGTTAAAACACAAAAACATAATGTGTTAAAAGTGATGCTTTGATGGATCTATAAACTCAAAGATGTGGGCAAACCCTCCAATGAAATTCTGATACACCTGCCCCTTCTGTGGGTTGGCTGATTAAACAAATCAATGTTTACTAAGCACCTACTATGTGCCAGGTACTATGCTAAGCACTGGAGTACAAAAGGAGGCAAAAGATTGTCTCTGCTCTTAGGAAGCTCACAAGCTAAAGGAGATGACTTGTAAACAAATATTTGCAAAGCAAACTATATACAGGATAAAATAGGAAATAATTGACAGAGGGAAGGCACCAGAATTAAGAGGGGTTAGGAAAAACTCCTAATGAAGGAGAGATTTTAGTTGGGACTTAAAGGAATCCAGGGTCTGTCTATATGCTCTTTTGAATTCTCCACAAGTTTCTACTCAGTGTGATTGAGGGGCCTTCTTCTAGACTCCTTGAAATTGTGTGGATACCAATGGTATTATAACATGATTGGCCCACATCCTTTTCCAATTGTGCATCCTTCTGATGATAGCATTTACCATGTTTCCTTTGAGCAATCTTCATATGTTATAGGCTGTAGATTATTCAGACACCTAATGTCCCTCTTTATTGACCTCTGGGTGACCTGCTTTAATTTTCAGAAACTAGACTGACTCACCGACACAATGCACCACTGATTTAATATCATTATAAGAAAAACCAAGTGAATAAAGTACCTATTGTCCAGGTCATGGTATATAGGCAAATGGATTATAGGGGTAGTTCATCAATAGAAATACTGAATAGTACTGTGTTCAGCCCAGAATTGGATAGGAGGAGGAAATCAGGATAGATTATCTTTATTAAAATACACAATGTTTTCATTTTTCATGTAACCAAGGATTCAAGTCAATTTGCATAAGACTCTTCTAATTGGTAGAGAAAAATTATTTGATTTTCCATGCCTACATGAGTGAAATTGGTAAGAATTTGGAATAAGAGACTTTGTGGCCCTTCTGGGTTCTAGCTCCCAGAAGAGACACACATAGTTCTAGATTCCCTTTAGGGAGAAGTCTCTAGAGGGAGAAGAAAACTCTAGGAAGAAGTTGGCATTTAGAGGAGGTTGGTACCCCAATCTCGTCCATATCTCTAGACTCTTCAGGGGATTTTCTTACAGATGAGCTAAGATATCTGGCTTCCAGTGGGAGAGGTAATTTACTCTGTTTATTGCCTGGGATATTCTAATTTGTATAACTTCTCTGATTTCTCTTTGCTGTCAGCTTGGATAAATGGGTTTGTTTGTTATTTGCTATAAGTGATGGTCTTTGTAGAACTGTCATTTGGTGGAAAAGGAGTCAAGCCTTTGGCTTTATAGCTTGGATCGATCTCTCCTAAAAAGTTAGTGATTAAGGGAGTGTCTTGAACCTAAGAATTAATTCCTTTAGACTAGAAATATTAAGGGGGGAGGGGGGAAATAGATAGAATTCTACCCCTATAGATTCTCTAAGAGAAGAATGGAGGAGACATCTACTTCACCTTTCTGCCAGCCACATCTAGACACATATACATTGACACACATAATCTAAGATTTTTGCAAGAGATTTGCATCCAATTTTATTTTTAAAAAATTTTACTGATGTCCTTTGTTTTTAAATTACAGTCATTTCTAATTACAGTCAATTACATATATTATAACTACATTACCTTTCCAAATGAATTACAGTTATTTCCAAATATAATCCCCAATATAATAACCAAATTTAATCCCTACTACCATCTCTCTTTGCCATAAACCCTTTGTTGGAAACAAAATTAACAATAAAAAAACAACAAATCAATGAATATAGTGACTGTGTAAGCTCCTTGAGAGCAGGAATTGGTTAATTTTTTGTCTTGTTTATACTTACCATTAACAGAACACCTGAATTCCACATCCAAAGTCACTATCAAGACAAATAGGTTGTGGGCAACTAGGTGACTTAGTGGATAGAGAGGTATACCTGGAGATTGGGAGATCCTGTGTTCAAACTCAGACACTTGCTAGCTTTGTGACCCTGGGCAAGTCACAACCTCAATTGCTTAGCCCTTACCATTCTTCTGCCTTGAACCACTTAGTATCAATTCTAAGACAGAAGCCAAGGACTTTTTTCTTTTCTTTTCTTTTTTAAGACTAATAGGTTGTCCAAATGATAACTTCTGAAATCATACCACACAGGCAGCTACCTATTCTGTCTATATGTAAGAATGTCTATGGATTTGGGGGTGATCAATGATAAAGTAGTCTTCCTACTGTCTTCTGGAGCCACTTTAGTAAGGTATAGGATAGGATATGATAGGATAGGATAAAGTATAGTTTGAAGTAAGAAGATCTGAGTCTGAGTCCTGTTTTTTTCACTTAATGGCTATATAGGGTCTTGTTCAAGTAACAATTTCTCTAAGGTTCAGTTTCTCAATCTGTAAAACTGAGGCAATAATACTTAAACAACCTATCCCACAGAGTGGTCCTCAGGATCAAATGAGATAATATCTATAAAGAGCTTTTAAGTTCTAAAGATCTACATAAGTGTGATCTTTATGACTATAATTGATGAGAAAAGGGTGGTAGAATTGGTGAAAACTCTTGCTAGCCAACTTCATGGCTCCATCCAGATTTTGTAATCTTTTTGGATGAGAAGTAGCTAAGAGGAACAAGAGTGAAAGCAAAGGGTCATAGAGGGTGGATAGGTTGTGACCATGACTTTCCAGCTAAATATGTCAGGGAGATGGGAGAGGAATGTTTGTTTTCTATGTAACCATGGGGTGGTTGATCAGAGGAGGAAGCAAAGTCCTATGTGTGGGAGTCTTAGATAATCTGTCAGACAGGAACTGTGTAGCAGTCAAGAGGTGGAGACAATCATGGACACAGCAAATACAATCACACCAGAGATGACCCTCAGGGAATTGGAGTGGGAAACTCCCTCTTTCATCCATTTCTACTGTTACACCCTATGTCTCTCTCCTAAAGTCTTTTTTTTTTTTTTAAACCCTTGCCTTCCAAGTTAGAATCAATACCCTGTATTGGTTCTAAGGCAGAAGAGTGGTAAGGGCTAGGCAATGGAGGTCAAGTTACTTGCCCAGGGTCACACAGCTAGGAAGTATCTTAGGTCAGATTTGAACCCAGGACCTCCCATCTCTGGGGCTTGGCTCTCAATCCACTGAACCACCCAGCTGCCCCCTCTCCTAAAGTCTTTAGATCCAAGATGGTCTGGTTTTATCATAGATATCTCCCCAACCACGTCCCTCTCTCTCTAACCCTCCTCAAATCTTAGCTGTAAATATATACTCAAACCAATTGGTTAATCAAGAATGTATTAAATATCTACTATGTGCTAGGCTCTGTGCTGAATATATAACCTCAAACCTGTATATTATGTAGGTAAACTGGGATTAAAATAAATTCAGCATTTATTATATATGTTATATTGCAGATGAGCACATATCATTCGAATATGCAAGTCTGACCAAGAGGGAAAATCTTTCACTTTCACATTAGACAAGGTCTAATACTAGGAATTCACTTATCAAACTGACTATTAGTGTCCTAGTAATTATTTTCTATAAGGATAAAACTATGTCAACCAATGTATCAAACTCAGTGTTTGAAAGGAGAAGTTGCCTTGCTATCTAATTTTGTGGCCTCCATTACTTCTACAGTGGCTTAGAGAACATAGTCAGCCAAAATCACTGGCCCTCAATACTGATCAATCAAAAAAGAAATGATTGTGCTTCTAGAATTGGGCAAATTGATAGCTACATAGGAATTCTTCAGCTATATGGATTGACAGAGAGATAGACAGAGAGACAGACACAGATACTGGCAAAGACAGACAGAGAAAAAGACAAAAGAAGACAGAGACAGAAAGAAAGGAAAACAGAGGGAAAAGCAGAGACAGAGGAAAAGAAAGACCATGAGACAAAGAAAGACAGAGGCAGAGATAGAGCATTAGTGGGGAAGTGAGAATGTCCCTCTAACAATGGTACATGATGGTACATCCTTCCAACTCTACATGGATTGTATACACCTACTACGTTTTTTATCCTGGTGACTTCTCAACACCACATGGGCAGTCTACTTGTTTAACTTGGAACCCATTTTTATAGTACCAATAGGTTTTTAATTATTTACTTTGAGGCCTTTTGGGGATGCCCAGTAAGTACTTTGGGGCTTTAAATGTGATTCTGATCATTGTTTTTGATAATAGAAACCCAAGAGTAAATGAACTAAAACAACCAGCAGTATAGCATTACCACATGATCCAGAAATCATTCTCCATCATATGCATGTTCTGAGTACTGACTTGCCACCTGATCTTAAATCTCCCCTCCCATTGCTCCAAATTCCATTTGCCAACTTATAGTCTTAAACTGATTAATTAGCTTACTTAACCCACTTGATACCCAGGATTGTTCGTTAAACACCACACCATAAGATGAAGTAGCTGGCTGGTGTTAGAGACAAACTCTAAAATCTCCTTGATTCTATCACTTCCTGATCCTTCAACAAAGAATCTGAGGTCTAGAGAGTTTTAGTGACTCATCCTAACACTGTACAACTAGGGATAGTGTTTAGGATTAGAACTCCACTTAGTGCTCTCCCTGTTTCACCAAGATGATTACATGTACCTCAGTAAAAGAAGCAATGAAAATTAACCTTTTTCGTTGATGCCTTTCCTTTTTATATCACACTCATTTCCAGACAAGTTCCCTTCCAATCTCCCAAAAAGTCATTCCTTGTAGCAAAGACTTTATAAAGAGAGAGTATTAAAATACACACACACACACACACACACACACACACTCAAGGAATGTATATTCCATGAGATAGTATGAACCCAATCCCTTGAGCCTTTTCCCCAAATGACTCCTCATAGTCTTGGAAATTTCCTTTATGCTTCATGGATGACTTACATTATTTTACAATTGGTGTTTTTCCAATTGAAAGTGGGTAACTAACATTAAGAATTCATCTTTTCATTTTGTCTGCCTTAATTCAGCCCCACCTTCTTATCTCTAATCTTATCTCACTCCACTCCTTTATGAGAATATTTTCAGTCTTCATAGCTGTAGCATACCTGGAATTCCTGTTCTCATTTCTACATCTTTTCTTAAGACTCTTCTCCATGGAATGCCCTCTTTCCTCTTATCTAAAGCACTCTCAGTACCCTTAGTGGCCAAGTTCTACCATCTTTGTAAGCCTTAATTGGCTCCCCAAGCCCAAAGTAATCATAGCAGAAAACTAAAGAATTTATTGTTTCTGCCACTAATTTGGCACTTAATATGCTATTTTGTTTGCTAATTGTCTTTTGAAAATATGTCTTACCTTGGCAACTAGAATGTACAGTTCTGTCTATCAGTATGTCTTTTTTAACTGTAGAGTTAGAGTTATAGCTGGCAATTATGCAAAGACAAAAAACTATCATCTTTATCTTAGAAAGTGTATGTTCTATTTAGAAAAATAATGTACATATATAAGTGGGGAAAAAAACCTATATACTAAATAAATGCAAAGTAATTTCATGTTGGGGAGAGGTGCCAGCACCTGGGAAAGACCTTTATATAGAAGGTAAAACTTGAGCTCTCTTAAAAAAATTTTTTTAAAGGTCTTTCCTTCCACCTTAGAATCAATTCTGCAAATTGGTTCGAAGTCAGAAGAGGGGAAAGGGAAAGGTAATGGGGATTAAGGGACTTCCACAGAGTCACACTGGTAGGAAGTGTCTGAGGTCACATTTGAACCCAGGATCTCCCATCTCCACACCTAGCTCTCAATCTAGTCAACCACTTAGTTGCCTACTGTGAGCTGATCTTTGGAGGAAAATAGGGATTGAATCTTTGAGGCAGAGATTAGGATTCAAAAATAAGAGAAAGCTGAATGGAGAACACCAACTCATTCAGGAACTGTGCCTTGTGTATCTTTGTAGTTGGTGTTCTTCCAACTGAAAGTGGGCAACTAACATCAATTCATCATTTCATTGTCTGCCTAGAGAACCATCTGATTCCCTAATGCCTACAATAATGCTTTTCAGGTAATAGTGCTCAATAAATAAATACTGATGCTTGTTTGATGATATAATAGTTGTGTGTTTATCTCATCTTAAGAGTGAATTAATTAATCAACATTCTTTTCCCACACTGCTTAATAATTTAGATTTGTTCACTTCCTTTGATAATTTTATTTCTAATAAATACTACTTACTTTGGGGCATATGGATTCATCCCTTTTTGCAACTTAAAAGGATATAGCTTAATATACTGAAATTTGCACCTAGGATATCCTGCCAATCATACAGATTATTGTTGATAGTTCTCTAGGTGGGTAACATATAGGCAAACATAACTCAATTTGTTTTGAAGAAGTTGGCTTAACAAAGGAACAATGAAAAACCCACTATTTGGTCCCCAGTGCTTGGATCAGTTATGACTTCAGCAAAAGAAAGTCCCCAAATAAGTATCTTTTAGATTAGTTATCAAGTAGCTGCTAGGAATCATGCTCTACTGACATGAACCAGGGTCATTTCCATGCTATAATGAGAACTTAACTAAAGAAATATAAAATATATATATGGACCATCATAAACATAGTACAATGCAAAGAGCAAGGGCTCTTGAAGCAAAGAACCTGGGTTCAAACCCCATCTTTGACAATTATGAGCTCTGTGACTTTGGACAAGTCACTTAACTTTCTGAGTTCTCATTTCCTTATCTATAAAACGAGTGTGTTGGACCCCATTGTCTCAGATGTCCCTTTCAGCTCTATATTAATCCCAATCTCTATGTAATGTTCAGGGAATATTTTCAAATTCTTTGGAGCTTAGAGGCAGCAAAATCAAGTAAGTGACAAAAGTTATTGGGTAGAACTTTTTTAACTCATCAGACCTAAATAGTCTGTCGTAATAATAGTAGGAACCATTATCACCTCAGATTCTTTTTCTCTAGTGTATGTGACATGCCAGCATTTTTTTTTATCCCCTGGAAAAATGAATGCAGTGAGAATATAACATTCCAAAATTATGTGTGTTTGGTATGTATGATGTGAGACACAGTTACTACTGTGTTTTCAGATGAATTTTTTCCATGGCAGTGCTTAGCTAATGCAATAATTAAAATTGGGAGGCCAAACGTGATAGTTAAAAATTTGGTTTGACAAAGATAATAATGGTTAAAAAAAAAGAATTGCTGTAGTCACTGTTTATAAAAGTTCAAACTATGAGTCAGTAGGCTGATAGTAGCTTTATTTACAGCAAGGTAGAGATATAAAAGTGGGAAATACAGGAAGGAGATAGAAAAATATCACCTAGCTAAAAATACCCTAAGTCCTAATCCTAGTGCCTCTGATCACAAATGCAAATCTGAATTAGAATCTCACCAGAATCCAAAGTCTGGATTAGGAAGCCAAAATCCAAAGAGTCAAAGACTCTGAAAAACCATTGAGAACCTTAAGTGCATACGAGGCTAAGACCACCAAGAATCCCACCAAAGCTCACACTCCCTAGGTTAAAGGCCACCAAGAATGAAGAGCCAGAATGAAGACCCTGAATCTTTCTCAGGCTCCTGCTTATATACAGTTTTCTCCACCCATCAGATCTCCTCTTCACATCTCAGGAATCAATCACAGCCTTTCAATTTGCCTAGCACTGCCTGGGGGGTGTGGGGTGTGGGACAGTGCTTGTGGTCTGTTAGAGCATGACAAAAGTCACTTTGTTAGTGACTTAATGAGTGTTAAGTAGGGATACTTTAAGTTCTTAATTGATTAATTTAAAATATACAAAGGGAATAAAAATTCTCTTCCACACTGCTAATTGCACCACTTCCCCTAAATCTTTCCATTGCTCAGAAGTGAGACTGTGGGTGGGGAATTTCAGAATCATAGTAAGGGTAGCATAAAAGTTACTAAAGGTTTATTGGATCTGCCACTGTGTCTCTTATCAACCACATTGTTGCTAATTGGTTTTCAGAATGATGTTAGATGGGAGAGGGGAAGATATTAAAAGCAAATTAATGAGAAACCTATAAATATATATTTTGTTGCTCTTGTTAACCAAGGGTTAAGCAGAAATCCTTCATCAATTGCAAAAAACAGTTCTTATGTATTATATGATAAGACAAGCACAACCTATATTGTATTACCTGCTTTCTTGGAGTGGGGGAAAGAGGAGTGGGGGGGGGGCAAGAATGAGACAGATTTGTGGACATAGCTAGTTGGATAATTTGTTTCTCTTTGATAAGAATATTTGTTATAATTTATTACATATTTATAACATAATATGTATTATTATGTCATATATCTTTGTTGGCAAACCTATGGCATGTGTGCTAAAGTATGCCAGAGGGGGCTTACCTTACCCCCTCCACATGTGACTGAGAACATTTCTCTCACCACCTGCCCCTCTGCCCAGCAGTCTAATAAGAGCACTTATTCTCTCCCTATTCTGGAGTAAGGGATCAGCTCACATGCAATGTGAAAGTGCAGCTTGGGCACTCAGTCTCTAAAAGGTTTGCCATCACTATTATATATTATATTATGTTTTATGTATATAAAAATAAAAGGTAATTGAAAAAAAGAGAATTCCACATAGTTGATTTATTGTCACTAATAACAAAAGTACTTTTTTTTCCTTTATGGTAAGTTGTAGCAACCTGAAACTAGTTCAATCTCTCTGTGATGATTCAGAATCTTAAAATGACTTTATCTTTTCAAAGACTGAGTCTATCTCATCCAGTGGAATTATAGGAGCTCCTCATGGACCTGTTCCCACCCTAATCTTCATGGGAGCTTTGACTTTCTTTGTTTCCAACTTAGTTCAATTTGCCCTTCCTTAGGAAACTTAATACTCCACTTCTCCTCCTGGAGGTTTACCATATTTAGGGCACATGATCAGTCTAGTACTGTGCAGTTCAAAACTCTGGGGCATGAGATATCTGTCAGTCTCCTCCTTAGCTGTGTTAAGGGGAATTTCTTAATCTCTCCCTCCGTCTCTTTAAGAGGTGGTAACAGACAGAAAGGAAGTTTCTTAGTCTCCCTCTGTCTCTTTAAGAGGCAGAAGAGAAGGATTTCTAAGTAGGAACTGGGAGGCTTCTGTGAACCAGAGCTGAAGATTCCATTACCTAGGAGACGAGGATCATATATAAAGAAGGAATGAGTTGACAGTTGGTCTCTTCTCTGGATTTCTAGAGATTAGGAGGTCATCTGTTTGTCTCAGTCAGACTAACAGTTGGACTATTTGACAGTTGGGATTAGGAAAAGAGATTTAAGGAGGTTGTTGGTGATTATTGGTTATTGATTAGCATAGGTAGTTAGATAGTGAATATATTTCTAGATAAGCAGTGTAGTTTAGTTAGGCCTGCTTTGCTAGACAAGAAGATCCTGCCCTAAAAGGCAGTTAGATTTAGGATTTCTTAGAAATTTTTGTATAGGATTTGGATTTTAGGCATAGTTATAAGATATCACAATGATAATCTAAATTTCCTCCCTCCTATTTCCTATCCAAACTTCTCCTTAGAATAAATAATGGGGGGGGGGCAGCTGGGTGACTCAGTTGATTGAGAGCCAAACCTAGAGATGGGAGGTCCTAGGTTCAAATCTGGCCTCAGACACTTCCTAGCTGTGTGACCCTTGGCAAGTCACTTAACACCCATTGCCTAGCCCTTACCACTCTTCTGCCTTGACTCCAAGACAGAAGGTAAGGGTTAAAAAAAAAAAAAAGAAGAAGAAATAAGTATTTGTGTTTTATCAAACTGTTCTCCATACTTGTGTCAAACTCCTACTCAAAAAATTTAACCCTTCACAGCTGGGATTACTGATGGCTTTTATTAGAATTTTGTAGTGCCCAGATAACAGAGAGGTTTGGGTTGAGGAATCCAAAGGTATAAAGATTCCTTGCCTGTCATGTGTAATTTATCTCGTAGGAACAAAGGCAAAGGTTGGGAGTTCCAGTGAGCTCTGGGGCTCTGACAGTCACCTTAAAGGCAAAGATTGGGAGTTCCAGCTGGTGCTCTGGAATCACCTTCTTGTCATCTCTGCACCACAAAGATTCTTAGTCATAGCTAAGAGAGTTGGCTATCTGAATTTTGTGACATGTCATTTTAGAGGTGCGGTTTTAGTGTTTTTAAATTCCTGTGCACTTAGGCTCAGCCTTGTTGTATGACTAATAATAAGAATAAATACCATAGCTAGCATTTACATAACACTTTAAGCTTTGAAAAGCACTTGATAGATGTGATCTCAGGAAGTCCACAGGGAAGGCTGGTTCAGGCACTGTTCTAACTGTATTTGCAATGTTTTTGTTTGCAGTCTTATTAGCAAGTACTGAGGAATCTTGTCTCTCATGCCATTACAGTTCCTCAGAGGGAGTAAGAAAGTGAAGGTGTCTGAAGTCTAACATGGAATAAAGATGGAACTAGAATGGCATTGATAGTTAAAAGACATAAAGGAAGTTGAGAAGGCACTTGTTTGTGTTGAGTGAGAAACAGGGTAGAAGAAGAGAGAGAGTAGAGCCAGGAAGATCTGAGTTCAAGTTCTGTCTTTTGACATATATTGGTTGTGTACCCCTAAGCAATTTCTCTGTCAAAAGCTTAACCTTAAGACTACAAATATAACTTAACCTTCAAGGCTATAAATTGCTGAGAAGGTGCTTGCTTATTGATTTGGCAGAGGGCATTTTCTGTATCTAGAATTCCCTACACTGGTGAAATCACAGGTTCGATCCCTATCCTTGTCTGTATAAGTATTTTTTTTCCATCCTTCTCTCCCTGCCTCCTTCCTTTCCTGGGAACTGAACTGTGACTAAGGAAGGGGTGGGGGGAGGGAAGAGGGGAAAGGAATTCAGTATTTTCCTTCAGCTGATACAAAATCAAAAACAAACAATAGCAACAAATCCCAAGGCCTAAACTTCAACTGTATTTAATTAGAACACAAATCTCTTACAACTCCAAGGCAAAGAAGGGAAACTCTAACTACCCCAACCTCACCTCCTTTCTTCCCCCCCACAATCCTTTCTATAGTCATCTCAGACTACACTTACGCCTTTTTCTGCTTCTTTATCTCCTTAAGTCTGCCTTGATATTCACTTTAACCTCATTTCTTGTGTTTTATAATGTTGGAGGTGGATAAAGAATGATGCAAGCAGACCCTGTTACTTTGTCCCCAAAAGACCTTGATAGCAAACTCCTTTTTTTTTTTTTTAAACCCTCACCTTTCATCTTAGAATCAATACTGTGTATTGGTTCCAAGGCAGAAGAGTGGTAAGGACTAGGCAATGAGTCAAGTGACTTGCCCAGGGTCACACAGCTGGCAAGTGTCTGATGCCAGATCTGAACCCAGGAACTCCTGTTTCTAGACCTAGGCTTTCTATCCACAGATCCACCTTGCTACTCTCAGCAAATTCCTTTTAAGACCAATACTACCATCTCATATTCATACAGTGCTTACAAAGGCTTGCCTCAGAACAGCCCCAGGACACAGGTAATGCAAGTGTTATGATGCCCATTTTATAAATGAGGTACGTGAGGTTTAGGGAGTTGAAGGTAACCTTTCCACTCAAACTACCTAAAATGTCTTGAGCCAGGATCCAAAGGGTGAGTCTATCATCTTTTCCACCTCAACAAGCTTCTCAACACAACCAAACCTGGACTTGCCAGTCAGAATACTCCTCAGTGAGATCTGAAAATGAAAAGAGTGATTCTGATCCAATTTAAAAATCAATGGGACCCCTAGGTTCAAATCCAGCCTCAGACACTTCCCAGCTGTGTGACTCTGGGCAAGTCACTTAACCCCCATTGCCTAACCCTGTAACAAATAAAAAAAATTAATATAGAAGGATATATATAAAAGATATTAGGGTTTAAAAAATTTTTTTAAAAAAATCAATGGGACCACTTGCTTTCTGAAATATGGGTAAAGGAAGGAGCGCTGGCATTATCTGCACATTTATTGTCTGTGCAGAAGGAGAAACAAGATAGCATAGTGGTAGAGACTCCAGAGCCAGAAAGACAAGAATTCAAGTCACTCTGCAGACACTCACTGTCTGTGTGACAGTGAGCAAGCCACAAATCTTTCCAGTGACCCAGTAGCTTTTTAATACTATAAATTTGAGATTAGGCATGAATCGGTAGAAGGCATCCCCTCATTTGGGAGCCCCCTATAATGCAGGGAACCAGTGAAATCACAGGTCCAATCCCTCTACCTGCTACGTTTGCAAGTATGTTTTCTGGAAGCAGGAAGAATGCCTTGGTGTGTTTTGCAGAGCTGCCATATCAATGATAAAGGGCCCAAACAATGCACTAAAAAGCAGTAATCCCTCTCTGGTCCCCTTGAGAAAGTTTAGAAGATTAGAATGACCTTTTGGTTCTGTGTATCATCAGCAATTAAATACATTCCTAAACCTAAGGGTTGTATGGGGTGACAAATGTCAACAGATGCGGTCATTAAAATCAGGAAATAAGAGAGGCTCAGCAAAAGCCATCATGCTGGCCACAGCCAGAGCAAGAGTAGAAGTGACTGGGGACTTACCAAAGACAGCAAAACTCTCTTTGCTTGCTACAGAAACATTTTCTCTCCGCTAGGCATTTTTTGGCTTCTCTCCTGCCTTGTCTCCAGAAAGGAGAGGAGATCTCGGCAAGGACTGCTGGGTGATTCTGCTACTTGATGCAGTCACCCAATTCTGGCTTCACAGCAAATTTAAACATTTCTCTGTTGTGAAACCACAAACGTTTTTTTCCCCTTCCGCTTGTTGGTGCAGTGAGATTGCCTCAGTTAACATTTCCTCTAGCTGCCTCTTTTTTTTTTTTTTCCTGTCAGATCATTTAGACCATTAAGTTCAAAGATGGTTTATTTAAATGCAGGTAGCAAATGTAGCTCCAATCTACAATCATTTTCAACTTTCAGAGACTGAAATCATGAGGGAGAACTCACAGTTTGCTTATATATATATAACAGCAGAAAATTAGAGTTGGAAAGTACCTTGGACATTATCTAATTCAATGTCTCCCCCAGCCTCCAATTTGACAGGTGAGGTAACTGAGGCTGAGAATTTAAGAGATTTGTTCATATTAAGTAGCCCGACTCTAACTCACAGTTAGATCTTCTGGTTTCAAGTCCAGACAAGGCTCTTTTACAGTGTATTCCTTTTTTAAAATTATTGCAGCAATATACTGTAATGAGGGCAGCTAGGTGGCACTCTATAGAACACAGAGACATGAGTCAAGAAGATCTGAGTTCAATTCAACTTCAGGAACTTACTGGCTCTGTGAGCCTGGGTAAGTCACCTAACCTTTATTTGCCTCTGTTTTCTCATCCACAAAATGGTGGTGATAATATCTACCACCCATAGTTATTGTGAGGATCAAATTAGTAATAATTATAAAGACCTTAGTACAGTGCCTGGTATATGGTGAGCACTTTATAAATGTTAGCTATTATACAAAGAGTAACAGTATGGCATGAATTCTTTCTTAGGCTACTTATATAGGGGATTGCCCTCATGCTGTCTATCCCCTGTAAAGGAAGAATCCATAACAATCCCTACTCAGAACTCCATACCTTTCTTCTACCTTCCTACATACCTAGCAATATTACAGAGGAGGTTTGATGATTGAGGTTAGCATTTTGGAGGATGTCCATTTTCCATTTTGGCTTCTGTGAGGCAACAAAATGAAGTAACAAGAATGTGAGATTTGGAGTTAGAAAACCCATGTTTAAATCCTACCTTTGTGATCTTGGACAATCCTCTAATTTCTGTGGGTCTCAGTTTCCTCAATTCTAAAATGAAAAGGCTGGACTAGATGACCTCGAAAGTTCCTTCCATCTCTAGTTTTAAGATCCTATATAAGACTATTTCAGTGACACACACAGAATGAATCTTAGAAGGAGGAATTTTATCATATTTACATGTACTGATTCTTGTTACTGTCATTGAATGTTGATGTAAGTAGAATCATAAAATGATAGAGTCTTAAAGTTGATTGTGATCTTAGAAAATAGTTCAAAACACTCCAGTTTCTATCCTTTTTCTTCTTGTTATTAGCATGCATTCATCTTGCTCAAGCCTTAGGTGATAAATTCCCAGAGCTATTCCTAAAAATAGGATGGAAAGTAATTGAAGGTAGTAGTATAGGGTAGAAGATTTCCTTTCTACTTTGTGGATGCAGTGAATTTCACTACATTGTAATTTTACAAATTTATTGTTGACATAGTAAATTTGTGAAGCAGCAAAGAGAGATAATTGTGGCAACCAGTTGGTCCTAAAATATTATCCCTATCCACACAAAACTGAGACTCATATATGTAACTCTGACATCAATAATAGCTAACATTTATAAAGTGCTCACCATATACCAGGCACTGTATTAAGGTCTTTATAATTATTACTAATTTGATCCTCACAATTATATAGGACCTGGACATAATTTTGAGTGTCTCTGACAAGTACTCTCTGGTTTTCTTTATCCTGTCACAGGTGCCAGCTGGGAATGTCTGCATATCATGATCCCCTAAAAAGGAGTGTCCTCACCATAAGCTGCACTTATATGATTTTTTAAATCCTTTCTGAGCTCTTCCAAGAATTCTTTTTGGGCCTGACACCAATTCACATTTTTCTTTGAAGTTTTGCATGTAGCTGTTTTGACATTGTCACCCTCTTCTAAGTTTCTGGGATTTTGTTGTTGTTGTTATTGTTATTGTTTGCTCATTTTCAAGCCTATTTTATGATTCCTGGGTGAGAGAGAATACTGTCCCAGGCTTCTTGAAATAGGAGGTCAGAAGCCTATAATGCTTACCTGGAAACACTCAGGTTAATAAAACATCAAGTAAATGGGAAAAGACTCATTCCAGTCCATTGAACAAGGACCAGCTATATGGTCCTTCTAACATATATTACTAAGCTGTTTGATAGTATCACTCTACTCATATAGGGATCTGTTAGAAAGGCAGATAATCATTCCTTTTGAAAGCTACCTTCTCCTTTCTTCCCCAAGGAACTTATATAGTTATTCTCGATGTATAATATACCTCTAAGCAGAGACACATTCCACCTCCTTTACCCAAAGAAGGGGAAAAATGGGGATTGCTAAAAAAGCCAATCTGCAGAGTCCACATGACCTTTAATGCCACTGAAAGGAATGATTTGGAATTTTCTTTTCTGTCTGTGTGCATCATTTTAAAGAGAAACAAGCCCTTTTAAATTAGTTCCAAATAGTAGCTATAGTTGGAACCCCACAAAGTTGAGCAAGACTATCAAGGACCAAGACGGGGATTTATCTCTCTGTTTCTAGCAATATTTTTAAAAATATAGAACAGAGACTGTTCAAAGAAATTAGAAAGGAGCATGAACTTACACCATTGTTCTGTTGATCTCTTTCTGATTCATATCAAGATGGGTTTTTCCTTATAATTCAAAGTTATTTAAAAACAAATATAAACTTTGGTTTTTCAAAAAGGTTTTAATGTTATCATGAACCTGTCCCTAAAAACACCATAGTTTGTATCATAAATTCGGGATTCACAAATTATGAAGGCTCAGAAAGGAAGCTTTAACTTTAGTAAACTATAATCCTTAAATTTATTATCTTTCTTTACTGCAGAGGTTACAATATTAGCCAACACTTCTATCTCTCTCTGCTATGTACATTTCAATCCTAGTAGAGATTTCTATATCCCCTTAGCCTTTTGTCTGGACCTCCTACTTGTCAATACTATAGAATGGAGTTTTTGCTCACTCAAGGATAGTTTTATTTTATTTTATTTTTTAAACTCTTACTTTCCACCTTAGAATCAATACTGTGTATTGGTTCCAAGGAAGAAGAGTGATAAGGTCTAGGCAATGGGGGTTAAGTGACTTGCCAAGAGTCACATAGTTAGGAAATGTCTGAGGCCAGATTTGAATCCAGGATCTCCCAACTCCAAGCCTGACTCTCAATTCCCAGAGCCACCTAGCTGCCCCCTAAAGAGTAGAGTTTTAGAGATAAATTTTCATTTATTTTTTGAAAATAAAATATTTAATTTCAGAAACTGAGTTCACCATTTATAAATACACTATGACACAGTAAATGCAAAAATTAGATTAGGCAAAGGTATACTATTTTAACAAAACTACAACTTTTCTAAAAGTTCATAGGCAAATGAGTGACTTATTACCCCCCAAATATTTCATCTCAAAACTCAAATGAGAAATCGACACCTTTTCTAGATGTTAAAATAAAAATAATATTGAGAACATACTGTCCAAAGAAAACTTGACTACTTTTCCTTCTTCTGAGGTCTTAGGATTCTAAAGTATCCCACTGTCCATCCGCCCACCTGCCTGCTGGACCTCCCCAGTATTTTTCCAAAGACTAAGTGGTGGCCCATGTCTATAAAGCTATTTTTGTGAATGTCATACAGTCATCGTTTTTTTTTTTTGCAACAGATTCATATGCATATGCTCAAATGACCTGGGAACCAAAGCTTGATTTGACACTGGGAGTTAGAGATGAGTTTTTAATAAATAGCAATTCAAACTTTTTGGAGAGAAATAAATTATTTTTTTTACTGGAAAAACAGATTTTCTCTCAGTTTTCACTGTTATATTCTTATATTATTTGTGGAGAAGGAGGAGCTGGTAGTTGGTATGACATAGAAAAACCCTAAAGTCAAAGGCTGTTTTGAACAGAAACAAACAGCTCTAATCTCTAATCACTTTTATCAAATACACTGTTTATATTTTAATCTTCATTTAAACCATCTCTGTGACTGATTTAATTAGCTTCATGCATTATGGCTCTTAACTACAACATCTCTGAAAGATGTTTCACAACTACTTGCTAATCAATAGCCAAACTCCATATAACTTTTTGGAATTTGTTATGAAACTTTTGAATAGAGAGTAATGATCATGAGGATGGTGAGCTGGAAAGATAGCAGCAAACAATGGCACCCAAGTTGGGGGTGGGAGGGTTAGGCAGCATGGGGAGAAAGGTAAGAAGGTAAAAAAAAGCTGGCTAATTTATTTTTGCTTCAATTTAGTTGACTTTTGTTTCCCATGAGTAGATGAAATTTTGACCATTCAAACTGAGGGTAGTAAAACTAAGGATGCATAATGTCACCCAGGTACCAACTAATGAGAGGTTTAGAGTAGAATGCTTAAGGTTAAAACATTGCTTTTCATGAGTTAATTTTAAATAGTTTATTATTCCATTCATTCCAACTCAAGGTAGATGGTCAAGTTTATAGTTGCCCCTTTAAAGATGGGGAAAATAAAAGCCAAAGAAATCAGCTGGTTTTTCAAAGACCATGGTGTTATTATTTTTATTATAAATAGAAGCTATTATTATATTCAAAATATTATCCACTTTCTAGCTGAGACTTTTATGTTTTATGTATAGCAGTGATGATTTTTGGTGCAATTCAGGCCAGAAGCATGCATATCATATGCTTGACAAGGGAGGAACAAATGAGTTAGTGTGTGAGATTCAGTGGCACCCTCACCAGCTAGCCTCATGAAAATTCAGAGCCAATAGCAAACAAATTCTGTCATTCCAGACATATTCTAGATAAAGCATGACTCCTGGGTCATAGTGCCTGGGTGGCACTATGGGTACAGTCTAGGACTTGGAGTTAGGAAGACTCAGTTTGAATCTTTTCTCAGAAACACAATAGTTGTATGACTCTGGACAAGTCATAACTTCTCTTGGCCTCATTTCCCTCATCTGCAAAATGGGGTTATTAGTTGTAATTATCTCACAGCTTAGCTATGATGATCTAATAATATAGGCACAGTGCTTTGCAAACCTTCAAGCACTATATGAATTCTAGTTATAACATTGGTTATATTTGAAGAGGCAGAAAAGACATCTCCACCCCTTCATTTAGGTCCTAATTGGGCCACTAGCAATATGACCTCAGGCAAGCCATCTAGCTTATTTATGCCTCAGTTTCCTCAAAAAGTTAAGTTAAATGGCCTCTAACAACAACACCTGGGAGCACTAAAATTTTAAAATGCTTTATCCCAAAACTATATTCATCACACAGTTACTCGGATTTTTATTTTCTAAACACTAATGCCAGCATTATTATAGTCATTAACATCATCACTTTCTTTTTTAGAGATCTTCCCAGAGGCTTTCCATTTCCCTAACTAACCCTCACAAAGCCATGACTATGAAGATGAAGGGTATTACTGGAGATGAGAAAAACCAGGGACCAGAGAGGCAAAAAGCTCTCCTGATGTTTGCACAGCAACTGAGATCCCAGGAGAACCTATGACAGACCCAACTGCAAGACAGATTTTGTAAGCTCCTTCTGAGTGCTGTGATGTCAGCAGCTAGAGAAAATAAGGGAAATAAATAGGACTTAAGGAAGATAGAGATAATACTTAATTTTAAAATAGGAATCTGACAGCAAATTTAAGGACTCCCGTTTCCTCAAAGAAGTGATTGAATTTGTACACCAGATAGGGACAAATTTATTTTTGACATTCCATTTTCTTTATCTTTCTGGATATTCTTTTATTTTTTTTTCTTGAAAAAAAGGCAGATTGTCAATTTTAGTTTTACAACTGATCCCATGGGTAATCTTTGCAACATTTACAAAAACTGCTTTCTCAGACTCATGACTCCCATTTTCATATTCAAGCTATGATGATATAGTTGTTAAGAACATTGCTGACTGCAATTGTAGGACATTGGTTCCAAGAAGAGAGGACTCTTTAATAACACTGTCTTGTCTGAGAACATGACAATATCAGACTTGTGGTTCTGCTTTAGATCTTGGAGGAGGATTGACTACTGGTTTTGTCATATATATTTCAAATTGCTACATCATTTTTCATGCAGGGACTCCCAAATCTATTTATTTATTTCTTTTTGCCAAGTCAGACATCCTTTATTATGAGGGGTATGTGACCAGAAAACCAAGGATGGGTCCAATGGCCTTTCCATCCCAAGGGGACTCCCAAATTTAAAACAAACAAACAAACAAAAAAACTAGAGAGATCCATTAATAAGTATGCATCTTCTTATTTCTCTTTTATCTCCATGTAATATGCTTGGTAATATTAATTTCCAAGCCAACACTTAGCAAAGAAGTGCTTCGTACATAGTAGGACCATGATAAATGGTTTTTGAATGAATGAATAATGGAAATCAAAAATTGAAGAAGACAAATCTCTCCAGAGGAATATATCCGTTGGCCTTTTTCTCTTTTCTTTTCTTTTCTTAATTCTTTTTTTTTAAGAAATCTCTTCTATAACAATTTACCCAACAACTATGGCTTCAATTCTTCTTTAGGGGAGAAACAACTGTTACAGTCATTTATAACCATCTTCCATCCAAAATTGCTGATTCTCTACTTCTGCTAATTCCTTGGACACTCATTTCCTTTTCTGATTCAGCAGCAGTTTGAATTTCACTATCCCCTTAAGTATGATTAATACTTTATACACTTTAAAATTCACCAGACATTTTTGGTCAAAATCCTGACATTGTCTCCATACACTGTCATTACAGGTCTTCTGTTAACCTGCAGGGCTATTTTATTATTTTATTTCATTGAAAACTTAAGAAAGAAAATCTTCACTTGTTCCTCCGGCCACCTTCTCCTTGCTTCCTGATCATGGAAGCAGCACACACATTTCTTGTAAAATAATCTTTTGTTTTTATATGACCTTTATTTCTGAAAATATCCCTTCTCTCTTCTTCCCACTGAGCCATCCCTTGAAACAAAAAACAAGAATGAAAGAGGGAGTAAAAGCAAAACCAGTCAACATAGTCAATAATCATTTATTGTCTACTATTTGCTAGGTACTGTGTTAAATCCTAAAAATACAAAGAATAGTAAAAGACTGCCTGCCCTCAAAGAGCTCACAAACTAATGAGGGAAGACAATGCATAAAAAAGAAGGTAAGAAATGGGGGCAGGGAGGGAGTTTTATAGCTGAGTGGTGATCAGGGACCCTCCTTAAGTAAAGGATCTGGGAGGAGCTTTCCCATATCTACCCTCTACCCTCTTCAATTAGAGCAGGGGTCGGCAACCTTTTTGACTGTGAGAATCATAAACGCCACATTTTTTAAAATGTAATTTCGTGAGAGCCGTACAGTGCTCACAGTGCGTGCACTCCTGTAACAGCGCTTGAAAAAAAATTGACTTTATGGCTCTTGCAGAAAGAACCATATCTGGCCCCCAAAAGAGCCAGATATGGTCGAGAGCCATACGTTGCCGACCCCTGAATTAGAGGGAAGGAGGAGCTCTGGAGTCAAGAGTGCTAAGGAGGGTAGAGTTTTACAGTTGATTCCATCTTGTAGGAAGAGGAGTTTCTGGAAACATTAATGAAGTCCAGCAGAACAGCCAGGTGAATTGTCTGCCAGTATATGCAATATTCTATCTCTATAGAATATCCTCTGTAAAGAATGGAGAGGGAGAAGCATATTTTCTCTTCTTATCTCTGGGACCAAATTTAGTCATTATAATTACATGAAGTCCAGTGGTTTTTTTTTTCCTCCTATTTACATTGTTCTAGTTATTGTGTATATTATTTTCCTGGTTCTGCCTTCTTCAATGTGTATCAGATCATACATCTTCACATACTTCTGATCATTTTGTACTACGTAATAATATTACATTATAACCATGTACTATATTTTGTTTAACCATTCCCCAATTGATTGGCCCACAGTTCCAGTCCCTTGACACCACAAAAAGTGCTAGCATGAGCATTTTCAAGGAAGTCTAATGAGATAAGAGAAGAGGTTTACCTTTTTGTCCAATACAACTCCCAAAGATTTATTTCCTTCTTGTCCTGCTTTTAGAAAGGGGCTCTGAACTCATGTCCCAGAAGTTTAGTTCTGTCTTACATCAAAGGTATCCGTTCAGAAAGCTTGATATTCTTAATTTCTATATAAATGAAGAAAAGTAAGCTAAATATATGAGATTCATGATTTCATTTGTGTACAATCGTCTTTTTCTTTGTACATGGAATTGCTTGTTTTGTTTGATTTTTTGTCAAATTGGAAATTAAAAAATAAAGGAAAGCATGGTATTCTATAGTATGGTATTACTTTCAAATTGTTTTTTGTTAATAGGCCCATTATTTAATCCAAACACCAAATAACTTCTATAAGTCATTCAAACCATTAAGATAGGCTATCATTTTAAAGAAGCAAAATAAACAAACACTTACCCAAGTAAGAACCACTTCCCTCTTTCTACTTGGTTTTCCTTACTCACCAAAATTCTAAAGCGACTTTCTTATAAGTACAGTTTCAGTGATTTCACTTTGTTTGCTAGGCAAATAAGGGGAGAAGATAAACTCTTTTCAAGGTGTGCTGACATTTTTGATGATTTTGAATGGCCCTTTTCATTCTTCAGAATTTAGGCCAGCAGGATTGGTTCATTTGAAAATAGACAAAACTCTTATGACATATGTGTTAAAATATTTGCATTCCCAGTAGATTGTGAACTACTCTCCAACAGATGGTAATAACCTCTAGAATAGCCTCTGCTATTTTATTTCTTTCATATCTACAGTATAATAGTATTAAATATTCAGAAAGATGCAGAGATTTATTCAACTAATATTCTGGATTTGGTTAGAAATCTGTGCCAAGATGTCACATTAAGATCTTACAATGTAATATGTGTCTTTAGTCACAATATGGGAAATATGGAAATATGTATTAGATAAAACCACTGACATAACCTGTATTTTACCTCCTAAGGGAAGAAGGAAACAGAGGGAAAGAAAGAATTTGAAACCCCTAAATCCCAGAAAATAATTGTCAAAAATTGTTTCTATGCATAATTAAAAAATAAAATTTAATTTAAAAAAAGATCACATAAGTTAGAACCATGCCCAAAGGGCCATAAAATTGTGCATACCTTTTGAACCAGCAATACTACTACTAGGTCTGTAGCACTGTTGAAAGAGAACAAAGATGGAGGGAAAGGATCTACTTGTACAAATATATTTCTAGCAGCTCTTTTTGTGGTGGCAAAGAATTGGAAACCGAAGGGATGTCCATCAATAGAGGGGAATGTCTGAACAATTTGTGGTATATGATTATAATGGAATACTATTGTGCAATAAAAAATGATGAACAGGACAATCATAAAAAAACAAAACAAAACTGGAAAGACTTATATGAAGTGATGCAAAGTGAAGTGAGCAGAATCAGGAGAGCACTATACATAGAAATAATGTACAATGATCAACTGTGAATAATGTTTACTGAGCAGAGTACTGAGTTTTTTCTACTGAAATATAGGTAGTTACAAAGAAATAAGAATCCATCCATGAGAAACCTTTGCTCCAACAGGGTATAGGGCAGTGGAATGGAAGAAAAGGAGAGTAAAAATGAGGGAGAAGAAAGGAAAAATATAAGTAGTCATATTTATATAAGCAAACAATTATAAAGATGATCATATGTAAGGGACAGGCAGGTGGTAAGTGTCAGGACTGAAATCAGGAACACTTGAGTTCAAATGTGACCCCAGACACTTACTAGCTACGGAGCAAAGTTACTTAACCCTGTTTGCCTCAGTTTCCTCATCTATAAAATGATCTGGAGAAGGAAATGGCCACTCATTCCTGTATCTATGTTTAGAAAACCCCAGATGGGTCAGAAAGAGCAGAATACAAGTGATACAACACAATAACAAAAAAAAATGCAGGTACATAATTGAGAAGGTGCATAAGATAAAGAAGTAAAATAGGAAGCAATTAGAATCTAGGTAAGATGGCATTAGAAAGAAGAGACTCAAATTGCCCATAAGCTCACTAGTTGACTCATCTATGAAGAAGGAGTAAGATATGAATGGACAAAAAGGAATAGTAAATTATATTCTGTGTGGTAGGTTATAAAATATTAGAATTTAAACTACATTTAGTTTAATGAACTGCCTTGGAGTTTATCTAGCAATGAGTAACAGAGAAATAAAGACCAAGAGATAGGATATGAGTTGCCCAAGGTCGCTCAGTGATGGTGTCAGAATTGGAACTCAAGTCAATACGCAGAAGTTAAGGGTTTAAAATAATTAAAAAAAAAAAAAAAGAATTGGAACTCAAGTCTTTTGTCTCTCCCACTAATGTTTATTTCACCATATCACCCTATCTCCCACACCAATGATGTGCATTTAATGAGGCTGAACAATTTAGGAGTGTGGCAAATAAAACTTTGACTAAAAGGGAGAACAAGAGCTGAAAGAAAAGAAGAGAAAGACTGGTTAGGCAAAGAGGAAAAAGAAGTTGGTGGAGGGATTTAAAGTGGGTCAGTAAGAAGTATATTGAAAAAATCAAGCAAGTCATCATCATGATAAGTCCTTTTCAGTTCTATGTGGAATTTCTGAAGAACAAAATACAGTTCAAGTAATTGGTCTGAACTGTTTAGTGGTTCTGATTGTTGATCTCTGACTGAGAGGCCTCAGGGGCTTATAAGAAGTCCAATATTTTCCCATTTTTATCAGTAACCATGAACTCAAGCTGCTGCCACAAACCACAGAGGATTTGGGGAAAGGGACTGACATTTTCTAAATTCTGCATTTATTTGTGCCTCCAGTTATTATTTTTTTTAAATCATGTTAATGCAGGAAAGAAAATTGGTTTCTAAAACAAGTTTGAAGAAGATGAGCTCCCTTGGGCATGATCAGCCCTGCCACGAACTCCCCCTTCCCTCACCCCCACCAAGAGGAAGAATGCAAGCAGTAACTTCTGAAACTTCCCACAAAAATGTGTAATGTGGTCACAGCCTGAAGATGCCAACAAAGTCTCAAGCGCAGAATCCTCTTGACAGATAATAAAATCTGGTCTGTCTTTAACCTAGGCCTCGGCAACTGAGGCTAAAAGTGAAATTTTCCAGCTCTAAAAATCTATGATTCTAATTCCAAATTCCACTTATTTTTTTTTCCATGGGAGGAAATCACTACCAATGAGCCACATTACTATAAAAATTTTTTTCTGGTAGCATTTGAGTTTGTAGTGACTCAGAATCTCCCCTGTTCCATAGCCCCAGTGCTCTTTCTATTTCAGTCCTTTCTATTCATGTCCTAGACTTTCACCAAGAACCTTGGGGTCTTTTCTTTCCACCATTATCCCTGAGTAATAGTCATCCAGGTTTGGCCCCTTTTACTCCACAGTTGCTGCCCATATTTAATGGAAGGAAGAAGAGACGAGTGGAGAGGGAGCCCTCTTTGAAAACCATAGAAAAATGCTCTGACAGAAAGGGGAGACGGCTGCTAGGTAAAGAATTGTGAACGTAACTGATCTCCTACTAACCTTACTGCATCTATTCTAATTATCCTAAAGAAAATAGATCGACGAGAAGGAATTTTCCACATCTCTCCGTGGCGTTGGGAATCCTTAGAGAGGTATAGAAAAGGGAAAAGGGGTAAAGCTAGAGAAAGGGGTGCTAGGAGAGACCAGAACCCGTGCAGCCTGCCTCCTCGAGCCCCATCAAAAAAAACAAAACAAAACAAAAAAACCCAACAACCACCTCCACCACCAACAACCCAACCCAATCCCGCCTTGGGATCTGCTTATTAAAGCACTAACCCACGCCAGGACCTCGGAAAAGGGAACCCTGGGAAGAGTAGGGAATGCTGGGAGATGTAGACCCCGGGTACAATTTTTTAAAAACACACAGAGGCGGGGCTCACCTGGACCTGAATCTGACGACGGGAACCTAATAGGGTAGGGGGGTGCGAGGGTGGGGAGGGGGTAAGCTCTGCAGATCAAGGATTTCCTACCTGTCCCGCTACATATCTAAAACTGGGCAATGCGATCCAGGGAATGTGGAAGATAAACTCAAGCCTAGGCATGAGAGACTAGCTCTGGAGTCCCGGGCTCGGTTCTGGGAGTCATATTGTCAGAAAGACGTGGACATACTGCATCGGGTAGAAAGGAAAGCAAACAGGATGTTGAAAAATTAGAGATCATGCTAGATAAGTGTAAGTAGTTTGGTTTGTTCTTGGGTTTTGAGGAGGGTAGCATTACCCTGATGTCCCACTTACAGGATGTAACAAAATCCCTTTGGTAGCCTTAATAAGGAAGGGGTTACTTGTAGCATGAAAGTCAGAAGAGATTGCAAATTTAACAAAGCTGGAGGCGAGGCTTGAGGGGTAAGTAGAGTCTGTGTACATGGTCTATAGAGTTTAATGATACACCTGTGTAGGGGCGGGAACCTGTTATGGTAAGCTGTAGCAAAATTATTTTGGGTTAAAATGGCAGCACCTAGGACAGCCTGAGAATAGAACTCAGATCTGCATCACCAGCACCCTGAAATTCCCCAATGAGACTCATTTTCTCCCATGAGGATAGCATTCAATGATCTAGGGCAGAGGTATCAAATGTAGCCATGATACTGTCAGAACCGGGTTAAAATGTCCTTACTATTAAATTTTAATGTGGTTATGTATTATTAAGAAAAAGAAATAGATGAACATTTTTCTAAGTCAATATGTGCCTTGTTGGGATACACATGGGGCAGTTAGGTGGCACAGTGGATAGAGTATTGACCTAGAGTCAGAAGATTCATTTTCCTGAGTTCAAATCTCCCTTCAGATACTTACTAAATGTAGGTCCCTGGGCAAATCACTTAACCTCTGTATGCTTCAGTTTCCTCATCTGTAAAATGAGCTAGAGAAGAAAATGGCAAATCACTCCAAGTATCTTTGCCAAGAAAACCCCAAATGGGATCATGAAGAGTCAGACACAACTGAAAAATGACTGAACAAAAATAATAAAGGGATACTTACACTGTTTCAATTTGAGTTTGACATCACTGATCTAGGAGATACAATTATGATATACTCTTTTGCTTAAATGAAAAACAATTGGGAACCTCATTTACCCCTCCTACTGCTTCAGTTCGAAAAGAAAAGAAGAGAAAAGAAGAGAAGAGAAGAGAAGTGAAGAGAAGAGGAGAGGAGAGAAAAGGAGCAATAATGTCTCCTAACTCTTTAAGAGGTTAAACCATTTCCCAAATCTTTATCCATAGTAATATTAATCAAATAACAAGAAAATATTAATTAAAAGGGTAGATGGCAGATTTTTTACATTTATCAAATACATATACTTCCTTGCCATCTCCGCCCCATGTTGATTGCACTCTGGCCATCATCCCTATCCCTCTTCCACCAGGACTTTGGTCTCTGCCACTTGGTTTTTGTGCTATCTCCAAATCATGCTACCCTGCGCACCCCAGCCCTCCATTCCCATCTCATCCTCTCTACAATTCTTCATTAGATACTCTTTTGCCCCATTCATATTTAACTTCTTTGAGGTCAAGGACATCTTGCTTCTTTGAATTTGTATATCTAATGTTTAACACAGTGCCTATCCCTTGGTGCATATGAATATAAACATTATTATCTAACTATCAAACATTTATCTATCACCCATCATTTGTCATCTATCATCTATCTATCAAGAAAGCCATCTGCTCTTTTGACTTCCATTTCCCCTCCTCTCACTCAGTTCCATGTAATCTGGATTCCAACCTCATCGTTCTACAGCAACTGCTTTCTCTTAAATTAGGAAATCAAAGCACCAATGGATCAATGGGAGTTGTGGTTGTGGTTTTAGTGGGGTTTACACACTACATCTGTGCTCCACTCTGCTCTGGTCAATATTTTAGACAATGTCTTGGGTGAAGTTCTAGATGCCGTGCTTTTTAAATCTTTACGTGACACATAATTGAGAGAATGAGCTAACTTACTAGACAACAGAATTATACTCTAAGAAGACACTAACAGGTTAGAAGAAGGGACTGAGACTAAACACATGAAATTTTCCAAGATGAATGTATCAGGAGGCACAGTGGATAGATAGCCGAGCCAGGAGTCAGAAGGACCTGGGTTCAAATCAGGCCTCAGACTCTTCCTAGCTGTGTGACCCTGGGCAAGTCTCTTAACCTCCATTGCTTAGCTCTTGTTTCCATTCTATCTTAGAGTTGTTACTAAGACAAGATGAGGATTTTTAAAAAGGGGAGAAAAAGGATGAATGTAGCATTCTACTCCTCTGTTCAAAATTCACACTTTAGCAGAACTAAAGGAGGAGCAGCAGGCACAAATAAAACCTGTGGGATTTTGATTTTTGAGCATGCTCATAACTCTTACCTACTTTATTAAGTATGTATTCTAAGGCAGAAAAGCAGTAAAGGGCTAGGCAATTGGAATTAAGTGACTTGCCCAGGATCACACACTTGGGAAACGTCTGAAGGCAGACTTGAACCTAGGTCTTTCTGACTCCAGACCTGGCTTTCAATTCACTGAGCCCCCTCACTGCCCCTTAATAAGCTTTTCTAAAAAGTAAATGTTACATTTGGCTTCCTTCATTTTTAGTTAAGCTGTGCTGACTTTTAGTCATCATTACTTCCTTTTCAAAATATCCCCAAATAGGAATAATTCCACCAGAAATAAACTTCATTCTTGCCATTCTAGGTTTTATGAATTCCATTTTTTGGGGGGGAGGGCCTGGCTAAAAATCAGAATTTTTGTCTACATACTGGCTTTTTGGTATCCCTTCAGTTTGCCAAGATCTTTCAAAGATTTCAAATACAAGTTCATTGATCTTATCTGGAAGTTCTTTCTGTGACCTTTATGTGTGATATGATTACTCTAATCTCAGAGACTAGTAGCTCATTCAGAGCATGTGGGTGTTCTTTTGCTCTCTTTTCCTCTATCTTGAGCTTCAATACAAACTTAACTATGTTTATTCTACTCATTCAAGTCTGAAGAACATTTGATTACAATTGTAAATTCTTTACACATACAAAATTTAACTATAAAGTAAAGAAACCCCAAACACAAGCAAAGCCCAGCAATCAGCCTTATTACTTCACTTTCCAAGTGTCCAGGCTGCATAGCTAATTGCTTGTATAATCGTATAAGTCTAAAAATAGAAATAGTGCTAACTATCATGGTGACATGTTAGATGTAGCAGTAGTTTAAAAACTACAAACCTCACTGAAGATATGGATGTCATAGTCACAGTATATAATGCTCATCTATTCAGGAGAGTTCACAAACAACATAAAATGCAGGTAAAATCCCATGATGGAGAAGACATCTATATTTTTAAAGAATAGTTTCCACATCCCTTTGGTGGCCTGCATTGAGTGCTTTATTGGTCTGATGATAATAAATCCTTTGTAATGGCTAATCCAGCACAACAGATAATTCTTCAAGTCCTTCTTCATGCTGCTCTCATTCCTGACAATGAAGGCATTTCATTCTGTGTTGTTTGCAGAACATTAAAAAAATGTTAATTCATTGGGGAAGGTCAAATTGCAGTTAATGTACAAGGAGGGAAGAGACAAGGCAGATCACAGCAGAGGGGAAGAGAAGAGAAAAAAGGAGAGGGGAGAAATGGAGGAGAGAAGAGAACAAAGAAAGGATGTAGAAAAAATAAGTCAATGAAGCCAGTATTTATTCATCTCTTACTCAGTGGAAAGCATTGTGTTAAAAAGCAAAAACAGTCCTTGCCCTTAAGAAGCTTGCTTTTTAAAAATTTGCCTTCTGTTTTAAAGTCAATACTATATATTGGCTCCAAGGCAGAAGAGCTGTAAGGGCTAGGCAATGGGGGGGGGGGGTAAGTAACTTGCCAAGGATCACACAGCTAGGAACTGTCTGAGGCCAGATTTGAACCCAGGACCTCCATCTCCAGGCCTGGCTCTTTATCCACCAAGTCACCTACCTGATCCAAGAAGCTTACATTCTAATGGACATAGTGGACATTTATATGACAAGGTACATACAAAATTCCCACAGAAAAGATGGGAGGTAAAGAGGTGAATGCACTAGTTCTGAGGGAGAGGTCTTCTGTAGAAGATGGCATTTGAAAAAATGATAAGGTGAGAGGAAGGGAGGAGAGAGAAAGAGGAAAAAATAGAGGAGAAGAGAGAAGACAGTGAAAGGGAGAAGGGAAGGGAAATTCCAGTACCTGCATACCTTGTCATTAACTTACCTCATAGAAAAAAGTTTAAAAAAAAAGGGATAAATTATAGCCATATAGCATTGCTTACAAGAAGCAACAAAATCACATCAATGAAATTCTTGGCAAAAGAATTTTCTTCCCAGAACTGATGGATGGAGTTATTTTTAGGTGATTCCCCCTCAACTGTGGCAGTACATCTGTGAATGAATTCAAAGCACATACCACTAACTCCTTTGGCCTAATCCTAAGAAAATATCACCATTTCCCCATTTTATTGCATAATAAAATAAAGAACAATCTCTCGATGCTGCTTTCTTGGAAGCATTCCTCTGCTGATAGGTTTTTGTTTTTTTTCCCTGCCTCCAACTACATGCTAGCTTTCCTGAGCCCTTTACCCTATTTGTGTAGCTTGTTTATGGTCACTGGAACCAGCTTATACTCCATCTCCCATTCCTTTAGTTCTCTTAATATCTCTATCATTCCCATATCGAGCCCCTCCAATCCCACAAGTATGATACAACATATTTCTGACTTTAAAAACACTTGCCATTTTGCTTGTCAAGCATTCGAGACCCAGCATCTATCCTTAGAGCATTTCCTGGACAGTGAGATCAAAGCACTCAAAAAAGTGATAGGTGGTGGGTGTTACGGAGCTCTGTGTGCATGATAAATATCTGTTGGTGGGTTGATACATCTTGGTTGGTCTTAAAATGGGCTAAATTCAGACAATCCTGGTAGGAATTAGGGTCTGCATGGGTCCAGAGCAAATACAATACCTGTCTTCTGGATGTTCTTAATCTTGGAGGCAAATGAGGAAAGGAGACCCTTTAAGGTCTAAGACACAAATTCTTTAGTGATTATAGCACTAATTCTTCTTTATTCCAAGTGACTGTTAATTGGCCATTAGAAACATTCCCTAGGTTATAAAGGGAATTTAAAACTACTTCTACAGAGGCTAAACATCCTATCATCAATAAGAATGTAAAACTTACCATTTTATGTTATTAAGTCAATGTGTGGGGTTCTGGAAGTGAATTTTCTATTAAAAATTAATAAGACAAGGTACATAGGATATAGTATGGCCTTTGCTCTTTCATTATATTGTTTCTCCATCCCCTTTTTCCTTCCTTCTTCTCTTATCATTAACTTTCTTTATCCCATTTCTTCTTTTTTCTTCCTTCCCCACCCTACCCCCTGCCTTCTAAGCCCTTTTACCTTCACTCTCCCTTTCTCATTCCTTCTCAGAATTATGGAATGACAAAAACTCTTGAGTTGGAAGGGCCTTGAGAGTCCTAGCTGAACCTGAACAAGAATTCTCTTGACAATATCTCCAACAAATGATCATTTCAGGCTTTCTTGGAGATTTTTGTGAGGGAAAATCCACTATTTACTTTGGGAAAGGAAAAATTCTTTCCTTTTATTAAGCCAAACTTTGTCTCTACAATGTTTGTCCATTGCTTGTAGGGATTTTCCTAAAGTACAGATTTGACTACATTACCCCTACTCAATAATTTCCAGTGGCTCCCTATTGCCTCCAGGAAAAAAAAAACAAAATGCTTTGTTTGGCATCCAAAATTCTTTATAACCTAGCCTAGGATGCTCTCCTTTCTCTGCTCTGACTGCTGATCTCCCTAACTTCCAACTAAAATCCCAACTTCTATATGAAGCCTTCCCCAACTCTTCTTAATTCTAGTGCCTTTCCTCTGTTAACTATTTCCTATTTATTCTATTATCCTAAAGGATAGCTATATCTTATTTGAACAAATGTACTATTTGTATATATTTGTTTTCATGTTGTCTCCTCTATTAGAGAATAAGCTATTTGAAAGCAGGGATGGCCTTTTGCCTCTTTTTGTATACCCATAGCTTAGCACAGTTCTTGGTGCTTAGTATGCATTTAATAAATATTTATCAATTGATGGATTCCCTTATTATGAATGATTTATGACATTCTTTCATGCAGCTACTAATAATATGTAATTATTTTGAGAATTATTTTTTCATAACCTTTGACTCCTTATCAGTTGTCTATCATCTAATGACTTTTGTTTTTCTATATGCATACTAGTTATACAAATATTTTGGTTATCAAGCCCTTATTAGAGATATTCCTAATGAAAAATGTTCCCCAAGTAGACTGTTTCACTTCTAATCCTTGATGAATTAATTTTGTTAGTGCAAAAGCTTCTCAATTTCATTCAATCAAAATTATTTATTTTATCCTTTTTTTCTACTTTGCTTAAGAATTGTCTCTGCCATTTAGTTAAGAATTCATCTCCTACCCATATCTGTGAAAGGTACATGACTTGCCTTCTTTCTAATTGTTATGAAATGATCTTTAATATCACATGCCTATCCTGAATTTATTGTGAAATACGGTGAAAAGTGTTGGTCTAAGGAGAACCTTAATTTATTTTTGACTTTCAATTTTCTCACTAGTTCTTATCAAATATGGAATTCTGTTGCCTTCAGCCAAAAATGTGTAAGAACATTGAACAGAACCAGACCAAGGAAACAATCCTGGAGTACTTCATTAAAGATTTTCACTCATTTCAACCACATTTTGGTTCAGATCATACAGCTAGTTCTTAATGAATCCTACTGTACAGGCCACACACCTTTTCATTTCCTCTATAATAATTGTACAAAGGATTTTTTTTTTTTTTTGCCAAATGTCTTATGGAAATTAACAAGTAAGAAATACTAAATAGTGTCACGTGGGTTAAAGAGCTTAAAACATCACTAGCTGAGGCTAGGAGAAAGGGGAAACACTGTCACCTTCTCAACCCCACTGCTTAGCAGTCTAACTTCTCTTTCTGTGTATACCAGTCAATCTGTCATGGGAAACAGTCCAGAGTAGCTTCTTGTTTCTCGGTTTCTTCTTGCTTAAAATTACATTTAAACTCCAAGTTCTCTTGGATCCAGGCCATGCTTTTGCATGTAGTAGATGCTTAATAAAATTTTGTTGAGTTTCATTCAATAGACCATCTTGTTAAAGGAAAATTGAAATTTTTGCTTCATTTTCTTCCTTATTTTCTTTGCTCCCTGAAAAAAAAACCACAGTAACTTCTCAGGTATTTTTAAAGGAGACTTACTGAAAATCCCTATAGGGAAAACACAAAAGAAGTTAAGGTTTAATGACATATCACAAGAACAAACACAAGTTGTAAATGTTCTCATTCATTATTCTTAGACCTTCATACCAACTATAAGGAAGTAACCTCGTCTTCTTCACTTCCTTGTCCCACATGCTTCACCCCCTTTCGGCCAGTTTTTGTTCTTGATGTTAATTGAGTTATAGCTCTCCTGCTGTGGTTTTGGCAAGCTAGTCTATATTATGTCTAGCTCACAAAAATCTACTTTCCCAGCCCCCATTTATGGGTGAGAGAGACTTAAGGTCTGGAGCATTTACTTCTATTCTACACTCTATCTGATACAGTCATTTTAAAGGATACCTCACTACAGATTGCTATCTGTGGAGCTGGAAAGGCTCCTTCCTGCCTCACCTGACTCCCAATTAAGATAGATTTTTATACGTGGTAGGCAGGTAATAAAAGTTAGTTGAATTGAATTAAACTGGCCCTTTGTATTCTTTCCTTTTTATGTTTTCAATTTCAATTCAGTTTTTATTCAACCTCCCAAAACTTGCATGCTTTTCCTCTCCTCATTCTCCATCTCACCTCAACCCATCCACTATATTTGTCTAGTTCATTTCAAGCACATTCTGTTATTCTGATCTGTTCCCCCCACCCCCAAACTAGGTACTTCCTGTGGATTGGATGCTTTCTAAAGTCTTCTGACTTGAAATCCTATCCTATCTTACTATTGGTAAAATAGACTCTACTGCATATACCTTATTCTGCCTTGAGATTTCTATTAACAATTGAGGTGACTCCTCTGCGAATGAATTTGAAGTGGAGATCAGGGAACATAAGATATTTGTAAGAGCTTACTGGTCAAAATATAATGATTATTTTTAAAAAGATATAATAGAGAGAAAAAGAGTAATGGAATAGAGTCCTGGAAAAAAAAGAAGCCCTATTAAGTTGCTAAAATGAATTTACTTTTCTATATTTTTCTCATCTCTTGTGTTTACATTTCTATGATTCTACTCAGCACTGATTTTCTTAGCAAGAATGTCTGAAAGTGGCCTCCTTATTCTATTAAAGTCCATTTTCTTCCTGAAGAATTTTACTCGGATTTTTAGGATAGGAAATTCTTGATTATTGGCCTTTTATTAATTTTTTGTTACATTATATCCCAAGGTTTTTTTTTTCTCTAAAGAAATTGCTGAATAATCTTGTTTTATTCAGACCTTGGTACCTTGAGACACAATACTATAGCAGTCCCTTTTATTTTAGCAAAGAACTGGAAGCAAAACAGATGCCCATCAAATGCAGAAGTGGATGAAAAATTGTGGTATATTGAAGTAATGGAATATAATTTTGCTATAAGAAATGACAAATATGAAGGATTCACAAAAGCACAGGAAGGTTTTTTTAATGAATTAATGAAGAGTGAAAATGAGAACCAAGAGAGAGATTTGTGTCACACCCAAAACAATCATAATGTAAAAGAAACCAACTTTGAGAAACTTCAAAATTCTGATTGAAGTGAAGAAAAATAGTGACTTCAAAAGATCAATGATGAACTATACATTTTGCTAATAAGTAATCTGAGGCTGGATTTGAAATCAAGTCTTGCTAGCTCCTAGTTTAGTCTCTTTGTAACCACTGGGACCTTGATTTTCAGTGTCTCAGTATCCAGAATCTTAGTATCTACTGTGCTACAAAGGTACGGAGAAATTAATTTATGATAGGATGGACTCTAATGAGCACAATGAAAATGGCTAGAAGAGTGAAAAACTGAATAGATAGTAGGGAGGGGTTAGGGCTGATCTGGATAAAGATCTGAGGTGGAGGAGAGAGCAGAAGGGGTTTACCCAGATGGTAGTTCCAGATGATGGAAATTAAGAAAGATTGGGCGTTAGGCTGACAGTGTACATTAGCCATACAGTAGTGCTAAATAGAAATTATTCACTAAAGGAGAAGCTTGTAAAACTTTATAGCTCAACTGCCATAAAGATTTGAGAACAAGAGTCCTAGTATCTCTACCCACACATTCTTTTTTTTTTTTAGAACCCAATTTCTGGCCTTGGCTTTAGGAGATCCAGGAGTAGTCAACCTATTTGCAGATGGAGTGATTAGAGCAGTTTTATAACTCCTTCTATGACACTAAGTTTGGGTTTCCCTATTTGTGTAGGGCTCAGTAGGATACCCCAATTGCCTTATGAATTTACTCTCTAAAGGCACTAGATAGAGTCAATAAGATTTTAGTGAGAAGTACTAGTCACCATCACTCCATTGCCAGTGAAGCTGTACTAATGGGTTTGTTTCCTAGAGACCCAGCTGAAATAATCTAAATTAATTTAGGGAAGTAGGAGTTCAAAACTCAGGATCTTTGCCCAAGCTAATCAAAACCACAAATATTCAATTAGAAAAATTCTAATTGTAGCAACCTTGATGTGATTCTGTGGTATTTCCAGCCAGCCTGATATGGGTGTGAATCAACTTAGCCTTGGATGCCCAAACCAGGAAACTGCCTAAATAAAGACAGTCTCAGAGTCTGCACGAATGGCATATTCGTCATGGCACCCTCACTTCTTCCCCAAGCAAGGCTAAATTTGGATTTTCGTTGCCAAATTATTAAAAAACTCTAGGGGTAGGCTAATGTTTAACCAGGCAAACTCTGAGTGCTCTTTTCCAAGTAAAGAATTCTGACTTGTTAGGCTTTTGATTGACATAAAGCCAAGTTTTTATGAAAAATTATGTTTATGTGTTCTAAGAAAGATGTCAGTTCTAAGAAGAGACCTTGTTGAAAGGCCTTAGGATATAAAAAGGTTTGCTGAATATCCAATGTGTCAGAGAAACATTTTGAGAAATAAATTGCAAGTCAAGATCCAAATGTTAGTAGGAGGTGATAGATGGGGGAAAAGTGTAGTGTGTATAGGAGACATTTCTGATTTGAAAGCTACAATCTTTACTTTCACCTAAATCATTACTGGAGTGTACATGTCCAGAGTCACATGGACTTCTGCTATCTCCCCATCAGGGAAAACCCTAATAGGAAGAGATCAGTGTTCACTACTTTGCCTTTCATTTTCCTTTTCATATGTTCAGTCAGTTGATCAATAAACATTTATTAAATGTTCAGTATTTTTGCTTGTCTAACCATTCCCTACTTCCTTGAAAAGCTATTTTCTGGATCCTGGGTTGGGTGGAGAGGGGAAAGGCATTTTTAAAAATTCTGTTACCACCACGGTCTTTAGTCTTTGGAGGTGTGTGTGTGGGGTGTTATGATTTTTCTTGATAATGAAAAGATTTGCAGTCAGGAGAATTTAAATCACCATTTGGGTAACATCCTTTTTAGGGAAGGGCCACCTATTCTACACCAATATGTATGTGTGTGTGTATGTATCAAATAGAATAGGCAACAACAAAGACTTTGAGATGAGAAGTGTGTATCCATCTCTATCTGTGTCTATAGCAAATAGAATAGTTGAAACAGAGATTTTGAGATGAGAAGTAGGGTTGCTTTCCTAATTTGAAACTTCTTCAGTATCTGTAATTTCATTGATATTGGCATTCTCTTCACTGACACATGCTTCTTTACATTAAAAGATTGTTTCATATGTAACTGAGATTAAGAAAATTTCTTACCTAGAGACCAGTTGTCTGGTGTTTCAGAACTTCACTCAACTGGTCCAGAAGGATAGATGTGTAGTTATCATTGGTCTGTACTCAAAACCTTTTCAGCTTGGCAGGACCAGCTGCTCTTTTGGGATAGCCCTTGAGGAATCAGGATCACAACCACAGCACAAAGAGGTTTAAGAATAGGACTACAATGGAGGTCAGCTAAGATAAAGTTAAAATTTTTTCAAAGAATCTTTTTCTAAGAGGTTTGAAGGGAGACTAATCCAGCGAATATATGATCTCAATTGAGGTGAGTATTGTTGTGTGCAGATGCAAAGCATGGAATCCCTGCAAAGGTACAGGGAGAGCCTCACCCAGAATTCCAGGGGACCCCCCCTGGAGAACTTTGGGGTGAGGGGCAGTTGAGAAGGGTTGAAGACAGTTAATTGGTGGGATTGGATGTGAGCAGATACTCTGCTTGTTTCTCCTGACTTGGGGTTTCTCCTGAGAAACCATTGTAGCTTAAGCCAGTAGTTTCTACTCATAGAGTTAGCCTATTTGTCAATTCTATTCTTCATTAATATAATTATATAATTATTTAATAATTAGAGAGTAAGATATTTATCTATAGCAAGAGAGCCAGTTTTAGTTAAGTGCTTCATCTCCTCCAGTGAGGAAGGGAAGGGGGCATCAATTTAACAGTTTAGGGTCACTTTTCATTTATCCTAAACCCTTCCTGAATTTATATAATTTTCCTTGTTAATTCCTAATATAACTTTTTACCTTCAAAGCTGTGCCTGATAATCATTTGGAAGATACTTACAATTCAGTCTGAACTTCTTGATTGAATCCTGTTGGCTGTCAGTTTAAGATCTCTTCTGTCCTCAACAGTTAGATAAATAATTTCTATATATCTCCTCTAACTGACCTGAGAGGAATATAAATTTAAGAAAGGAACATTATTGGGGTTTCAGCCATAAGAGAAACTTACCAGAAGAATCCTATTGCTGTCTTCATTACCAACTGAAGAAGAAGCAGTTAGAGGGGGAGGGGTTTGAGAGCCAGGAGTGGTTTACTTTTCTCCTTTTCTCACTGTAGCCCATCAATCTCTGGCTCTTAACTTAAAGCAGCTATCTGGCCCTGAACATTTATCTGCTTCTCCAAACTATCTGTTATTATAATCATAACAGTTTTCACTCCAACAATGTAGTCCTATGATAAATCTCTATTGTCTGAATATTCTTGTAATATTTGGTAGGTAAATTTTGTTGGAAAATTGATTTTGTTCATTGAATGAAAGTATTCTGATGTAAGGCAGCTAGGCAGTGCAGTGGAGAGAGGGCTGTGTTTGGATTTAGGAACCCCTGAATTCATAGTCCCCAGACACTTATTAGGTGAGCAACAGTTATTTAAGTTCTATTCATCCCAGCTTCTTCATCTATAAAATGGGGATAGAAGTAACACTGATGTTAGTTGTGAGCATCTAATGAGATGTTTGTAAAGTCCTTAGAACAGTGCTTGGCACATAGTTGACACCATACAAATGGTAGGCATCATTATTATTGTTTAATTTATTTTCTATAGGTTTACCGATAACAGTCTCAGTATCTGCAGAGGCAGATAAGACAACAGGGATAATATGAGCCTTTTTCTATTTCCTCATGATTTTGAACTCCTCTGTTAGGTTTCTATATGTTAAAGGTCTTTGTTTCACGTAGCTTGGAGGTTATTTATATTTGATATAGTAGCATCTGTTGATAATGCTGTTTTTAATTTTAATATATCAATATTATGAGTAATCAATCAGCCTGTGATATAGTCAGATACCTGTATAGTTTATTGTTTTAGTTCCCAGAATATTTTGAGGTCTGTATGAGCAGTTGTCATCCATCAGTCCATGAGAAATACTGATGATAACTTCTTGGCACCAAGTCATGATTTGCTTCTTATTTAAGAGGTATAATTTTTTTTTTATAGACAATAGTGATATGTTGCACAGTTTCTATAATTTCCTTGCATAATATATATCTATTATATAAGTACAGACTAATTTCTGGTGGCAATTAATTGTGTCCTGAATTATTACCATAAGCCCCTCCATTTCCACAAACAGACCTACATGATGACCTATTTTGTTTGCTGCTGTGTTGGCTTATGTTAGCTATGTCACATGGATGTCCCTTATAGGGGCCCTTTTGACTCCATTTTTGGGTCCTAGTCAATTTGAGGAGAACATGCTATTCTGAGTAATTCCAAATCCTGCCTTAGCCAAAAGGAAAATTGAGACTTTTATGATAAAAATAAAAACAACAAACAAAAAGGGGTTGGGAGATGTCAACATAAGAGCCATTTGGGTACAATAAGGGAAAGGAGTGCTATGGGGCATCAAGCCTCCAGGGCTGGTCAGATCAAAAGAAGTGAATAAAAAATCATGGGTCAGGACTTCCACTGACTACTCTAAAGCTATGATCTAAATCTCTTTAGAGCCATTGAATTTAGCAATGTCCCATGGATTCCATCAAAGGAAATTACTGGGGAACTTACATGTTTCAAATCCCTGAGAAGGGAGTAAATGTTTGGATATCTCCAGACTTGACTATGTTATGATTAAAATTCTCTGGAGACTGTATCTTAATTTTATAATGATTATTTATTAAATAGCAAAAAGCAGACCAGAGACAAAGAGAAGTACAAGGCACATGTGGCTAGTTTTCTCTTTCAGTCACCTCCCCTGGCAAATAGGCTGAGCCAACAAGAGCCAGAATGTGTGCCTCCTCCTAAGTCCATGGTTCCAGGAAAATGAAAATGACTTCCTGTCCACTCCATTAATTTATACTCTTTCCTGAGCCTCTCTGATTGGAGGATTCAGACTTCAATCAGGACCAGAGATTGGGTCTACCAAATGCCAGGAGTAATCATGCATGGCTGCATAGCACACGTGTGGTGTTTTCCCAGTAGGGTAGCCAAAAGGAGAGAGGATTCCAATCATAGCTTCAGGGAGATAAAGTTCAGAGCTTCAACCCTCAGCTTTTTTGCTTTAAAATCAGAAGGTCGTTTTGGGGACCAAAAAGGATTAATTATTAACTTTCTATAACCAGATGAAGTGATTCCCGAATTGTATGGAGGACTTCTGAGAAAACTATTTTTGTAATATTGTTGCAGTAAAACAATAAAATAACTACAATAGAACACTATGAAATTATAATGACCAAGTTTGAAAGAAGAGATTTGAGAAGGCATCCCCTCTACTTCTTTGCAGAAATAGGGAGCTATCAATTTGGAATACTGTGTATAATGTAGGGAGAAAAAGCTTAAAAAAAAAAAGCAATAATAAGCAGATTCAGATTCAAGGCTGGGGAAAGATGGCATTTCAAAAGCAGTAAGAGTAAAATTAAGGGAACTGAGATTTTTTTTTAAGACCCAAACTGGGGGAAATGGAAGTCAAGCAATAATTGATGGCTCACCTTAGGGAACCTGGGTAAGGGACTAAATACCTAGAGTTAGGAGAAAAGGAAATGGGCTATTTTCTGTAGGAACATCCTAAGATGTTGGCCAAATTGGTGAAAGAGATGGCTATAAGAACAGATTCAACTGAAGTCAGAGGAGTTGGATGCAACGTTAGTCAAGAAAAGATAATTGTTTTTTTAAGTCCCTTGGAGAATTAGAAGATATCTTTAACCTAGAGGAAAAAAGAAATGAAATTGGTTCTATAAGAAGAAATGGTAGATGAAAAAGAGGAAATAAAGGCAGGAGGGCCTAAAGGGGGCTGTTTAGTGCTTTTTCCAATCATGGAATCTTAGAGTTGCAAACCTTAAAATGCCATATAAGTAGAAGATATTAAGAAAGCAAAAAGGGCAGCTAGGTGGAGCAGTGGATTGAGCACTTGACTGAACTTCAGAAAGATTCATCTTCTTGAACTCAAATCTAGGTTCAGACTCTTGCTAGCTGTGTGATTTTTGCCAATTCAATTCACCCAGTTTGCTTTAATTCCTCACCTATAAAGTGAACTTGAGAAGGAAATGGCAAACTATACAGTATTTTTGCCAAGAAAATCCTAAGTGGAATCTGGGAGAGTCAGACATGAATGAAATGACTGAACGATAACAAAATTTAAAAAGGGAAAAGACAAAAATTGCACAAACTTTATTGAGGAATATAATTGATGCAAATCAGTTGTTAGAAACAAAACAAAAAAAAAAAGACCAGCAAAAAAAGGACCTTAGTTGGCAAACAATTTATTTATCAAGAGAGGAAATATGGCAGCCAAAGAGAATTTCAGTTTATAAGATAAATTTATCTGTAAAATCTAATTGAGAAAATTAGTGGAATATTGTAAAAATTTAATCTTGTAAAACAGAGAAGTTGCAGGAAGTAAAACAGGTTTAAGGAAAACTTGATGAAGAAGCTTCATATTCCTTACCCCTGACACTTTGTCTGCACTTCATGCTTTTTCTCTGGTAGTACCCAATCCCTGGAATGTACAAATTTCTCACCTCTGCCTCCTGATTTCCCTTCTTTCAAGTCCCAACTCAAATCCCACTTTCTTCAAGAAACTCATCCTCTTAAATGTTAGGTTGTCTTCTTCCTTCTGAAATTACCTCTCATTTACACTGTATATATATTTTGACTTTGCTTTATTAGTTCTTGCCATCTTGCAAGATCATTGGCTTCTACTTGCCCAATTCTGGTCTTTAGAGATTGGTTTTTTGCTATAATCTTTTGATTTTCCTTTTCAATTTGGTCTATCTTGTTTTTCATGGTTTCCTGCTGTTTAATTTGGGTCTCCAATTTGCTTATCATTTCGTTTGATTTGGGGGCATCTTTCTCCAATTGGGAGTTTCTGTCTTTTAACCTGTTAATTTCCTTTTGAGATATTTTCCACTTTTCTTGCCAAATCTCTTCCATCTTTCTCTCTCAGATTTGAACTCTTCAAGAGCTTGTGACCAATTTTCATTTTTTTGGGAAGGTTTGGATGTGTTTACTTGTTTATCCTCCTCTGCTGTCTGGATTTTTTCTGTGTAAAAGTTATCGAGTATTATTGCTTTCCTCTTGTTTTTTCTCTAGGTTAGTTTTTGGACATTGCTTGCCATTATTATGCTGGTTTTTCCTTCTCAGTCAGAAGTCTGGGTGAGGTGGGCAAGCTCTCTGTGTATAGAGCTGCAGAGCAGTTTTTGCCTGAGCCACAGCACAATGCTGCCCCTCTCAGCTTTATCCTCACACCCAAGGTCTGCGCACTTAAGGCTCCTGGGGTCTCTAGTCAAGCTGTTCTTAGGGTCAAGCCTCTTGGTGGTCCCCTTGCTTGTTCTTCTGCCCGAGGCTCCTTTACAAGTCTCAGCACCCTGCTTCCACAGTCTATCATCCCTCTGCTCTAGGTCCTCACCCAAGGTCCTTGCTCAAAGTCCGTGTTCTTTAGCCTCTTGGGTTCTTAAGTCTTGCTGCTCTCAGGAACAAGCCCCTGGTGATCCAAGTTAACTGCCAAGAACTTAGTGAATGCCCCATACTTGCTCTAACTCTTGTGCACTGGCTCTGGGACCGTAGGTGGGGTGGGGTGGGGTTGATCAGTTCACATTTTAGTGAGAGCTATTTCACCCCCTTATAGAGTGGAAATGCCCAAATCCCACATAACTTCAATGCTGCACCCTATTGTGGGGTCCCTTCATTTATCTGGATTTGGTTTTTGTGTCCTTTTGAGGCATCATGTATGGGTCGGTTAGGAGAGTTAAGTGCCCTGTTTCTACTTTGCAGTCCCTACCCTGTATATACCTTGTATGTACCTTATTGTTTCCATGCTTTCTTACCCATTAAGTTGTAGTGAACTCTTTGAAGGCAGGGATCCTGTTTTGGCCTTTTTATGCATTACCACAATGCCTGGCATATATTAAATGCTTAATAAATTGTTGTTGATGGATTGGTAGATTAATTGTAGTTTGGAAAACTGGTTAGCAATATGAGGGAAAATAAATTAAGATTTTTATTTTATACTTTATACCACAATGAATTCTAGCAGGATTATAGACAAATATAAAAGAGATCTATGTAATAAGTGGAACAGATTATTTGGGACAAGTTAAATGTATTCAGTTATCTAAAAATGAGACTAAAACAATAATACAACATAAAAGAAAGAAAAAGAAAAGGTTAAAAAAAGAAAAAGAGCTGAATGGGGAAAATATTTGTGACAAATGCAAGAGATAAAAATGTTAACAACTAAAATATATGTGATATATATATTCGAGAATAATTCTTAATCCTGAAAGCATAAATGAAGAATGAAAGCAAACAATTTATGAAAGAGGAAACACAATTAATAAATAACTATTTGAAAAAAATGTTGAACTTTACTAATAATCAAAGAAATGCCTTTTATAATGACTTTGAATTAATATTTCACCTTCAAAAATTTTGCAAAAATAAATCAAAATATCAAAATTAAATTCAATTGGGCTTTTAGATAAACTGTTACACTCATACATTCTTAGTGAAAAATGGACATTGGTAGGTGATATTTTCTCAGTAGAGGCAGCTAACTGGATTAGTCCATAGAATGCTAGGCTGGGAATCAGGCAGACCTGAGTTCAAATCTAGCATTACACACTCACTTTCAGTGTGATCTTGGACAAGTGTAATCACTTAACCTCTGTTTGCCTTAACCCACTAGAGAAGGAAATAGCAAATCATTCTGGTTTCTTTGTCAAGAAAACCTCATGGACAGTTTGGTCTGCTGGGTCAAAAAGAAATCAGACATGATTGAACAACAATAATAATAAATTTTCTCACTTCTCATCCTTCTTGACCTATCTACTGCATCTGACAGTATTTATCACTCTTCTCTGCTGATATTCTCTCCTTTCTGTATTTGCATGTCACTCCTTGTTCTCCTCCTACTTGTCTGGCTTTATTGGTTCTTCATTCATATATACCCTTACTGTGAGTGTTTCCCATTCCTCTGTCCTGAGTCTTCTTCCCTGATCCCCTTCCATTTCTTCCTCTTTCTCCTTTTCCTCCTCCTCCTTTTTTTCCCTCCTCCTCCTCTTCCTCCTCCTTCTCCTTCTCCTCTCTGACCTCATCAGCTCTCATTGGCTTAATTATGATCTTTCTTTGCAGAAGAATCACAGTTATATCCAACCCTAGTCTCTTCTCTGATTTTAATCCTATTTCACTTATGTCTATTGGTTTTTAGATGTCCCTATTTATGTCAAAGTTCTTATCATTCTGTCTTTCATCTAGGTTCATAATCTTTGAACCTTTGCCCTTGACATCCCAGTTTCTTATCCAACTTATTCAACGGATTGCCAAATTATTTTTATTTCCTCATTGTCTCTCACCCCTGACCCCTTATCTCTGACCTCTTATCTCATGTAGCCACCACCTTAGTACAGGCCCTCATAATCTCTTGATAAGACTATGCAACTATTGCAAATGGTGTCTTAATTGGCCGGCCTGCATCAAGTTCTTCCCCTCTCTAGTTCACACTCCATACAGCTGCCAAAATGATTTTTCTTAAAAGCAAGTCTGGCAATGTTACTTTCCTACGCAGTTCATTTCAGCGCCTTCTTATTGCCTCTAGGATCAAATATAAGCTCCTCTGTTTAGCTATTTTTCTCTTTTAGAAAAAGTTTTATTGATGTGTTTAATTTTTACATTAAACACATTTGCAGAATACTCTCACTTTGTAAGGGGTCTCTTTTAACAAAGTAAAACAGTTAAGTAAAACTAATACAGTGATCTCATCTAAAAGTACATGCAGCAATTCATTTTAGTAACAGTTCCATCTCTATTTTTTTTTACACAAAGAGAAATCTATTTTTTCTTCCTCTCACTCCTGTTCTACTGAACAAAAGAAAGAAAAACAAGTTTATTTTAACAAATACATATAGTTGAGCAAAAGAAAATTGCTCATGGCTGCATACACATTTTATATTTTATATATAATATTCAATATGCTATATAATGTATTTTTATTGTTGAGTAATGTCCAGCTCTTTGCAATCTCATGGGCCATAGCAAGGATACTGGAATGGTTTGACATTTCCTTGGATCCAGTAGATCTTTTTGTCAGGCAATCAGAGGTTAAATGACTTGCCTGGGGTCACATAGTTAAGAAGTGTCTGAGACTTATATTTGAACTCAGGTCTTCCTGATTCCAGCCCAGAGATCTAACTACTGAGACACATCTGCCTTTTAAAATAATGTATATTTTGATATGTAGTATCTCTTAATATATTTTGTAATACATATTTTATACATATTTAACATGTATTGTATATGTGCATATATGCCCATTTCCCATACTAATTCTGTCATGTCTTTGCCATAGATAGTATATTTCAACCCTGGTCATCTAGAATCATGAATGGTTATTGAATGGATCACAGTTCTTACAACTTGAAAAGTTCTTTATCTTGACAATGTTGTCATTATTTCATAAATTATTCTCCTCTTCATCAGTTTATAAAAGCCCTCAAAATTGTCCATTTATAAAAATTATATAAATATAAAATATTTATACTATTATAAAAATATATAAAACACACATATTATATATAAAATGTTATATATAATACATATTATTAATATTTTATTAATTTATGAAAATAAAATTAACAATATAATATAATTAATATAATAAAAATAAAGCAAAATTACATATAATAAATATAAAATATAAATATAAATATACAACAAAAATAAAACATATATTAAAATTATAAAAATAAAAAACAAATGCTTTTTGATGGTATAGCATAAATTGTTCTTCTGGTTCTATTTACTTAACTCTGTATTTGACAAAAATTGCCAGAAGAAAAATTGGATAACAGTATAAAAGAAATTCAAGCTAGACAAATACCTCATATCTTATACAAAGATAAACTCCAGATGGGTAAATGACCTAAATATAAAAGATTACATCATAAACAAGAGAAAAACATTGAAAAAATGATCTATGAGTTTGATGGCTAGAATAACTAAACAAAAAACTAAACTAGAATGACTACACAAGGGATGCCTAAAGAGGATCACAGAAGGTAAAAGAGATGATTACATTAAATTTAAAAGTATTTGCACAAATGAATCTAATAAAGCTAAAATAATAAGGGAAACAATGAAATGGAAAAAATCTTTGTAATGCAAGGTGGCTAACAGAAACTTTTTGCTTCTGTAATTTCTAACGGTCACAAAAAGTCAGTTAAACGTCTTAGAATGTTCAGAAAGTCAGAACTTAAAGCTATAAATAGAGGTGAAGTTCCAACTGACGAGGCTTTTGCCTTCTGGCTTTTGCTGTGGCTGGAGGCTTTTGCTTTGGCCTTTTGGCTTTGGCCTAATTGCTTTGGCCTTGGCCTGTGCTTATTTTGTTTTGGGGAAATTTGGACCTGTCTCATTTCTCTGGACCTCTCCCTGATCTCCCATCTCCATCCCTCCCCTTCCCTGATTTTCCTTTGGGTTCTGGTTGGCAG
>NC_058130.1:606715642-606733342 GCF_016433145.1 Gracilinanus agilis | reverse complement strand
TTCTTGTTGTCTTGAGAGATCATTAGCTTCTAATTGCTCAATTCTAGCCTTTAGGGATTGGTTTTCGGCTATAATCTTTCGGTTTTCGGCTATGATCTTTTGGTTTTCGGCTATAATCTTCTAGTTTTCGGCTATAATATTCTGGTTTTCTGCCATAATCTTCTGGTATTCCTTTTCAATCTGGTCATTTCTGGTGTTCAATTTGCTTATCAGTTAATTTGGTTTCTGAGCCTCACTTTCCAATTGCAAGATTCTACCTTTTAAACTGTTATTTTCTTGCCAGATCTCTTCCATTTTCCTCAGAATCTCAGTTTTGAACTCTTCCATAGCTTGTGAGGAGTTTTCCTTATTTGAGGAGGGTCTGGATGCTTGTTTGTTCTCCTCCTCTTTTTCCTCGGTTGTCTGGATTTTCTCTGTGTAAAAATTGTCGAGTGCTAAAGACTTCTTTTTCTTGTTGTTATACTTATATTTACCTACCTCATGAGATCATTGAGAGGAAAGTTCTTTAATGAGTTTAGGGCATTGTATAAATGAAAGAGTGTTATCCAGGGGACAACTTGAGTAAGTCTCTTAATGTCTCTAAATTTCTGTTTATTAATTTTCAAAATGAAAATAGCAATGCCAATAGATTCAACACTGTTGCGAAGATGAGATAATGTATGCAAAGCACTTTGTTTAAGGATGATATATGCTAAACCTCTTTCTTTTTTATTTTTTGGTCTGGACATGTGATTTTATTAGGGTGGATAACATTCTATCAATGAAAATTGATTGGCAGCTATTCTATAAGTGGTCTTAGAATATTAGGAAGCATTGAGAGATTGTTCAAACAGCTAGTATGTATCAGAGGCAGGAATTAAACCCAGATTTGTCTAGAGACAAAACTATTCCTTACTACTTCTCCAACTTGCCTTTCTTGCTTTCCTGTAAGTTCTATTAACTATAGGTTTATTATTATCATTGTTATAATCATCACCATCATTATTATCATCATCAACACCACCACTGCCGCCATCATCATCATTTTATTCTTCTCATCATTTTTAAAATAGAAAAAGTCCTGGGACAAGGCTATGCCAGTAAATCTGCCATATTACCTTCCATCATTCCTCCTAACTGCTTTGTTTTTACAACCTATTTCTCTCTTGCTCTTTGGGTTGACTTGGGTCTGTTGCTTGTATGATAGCTAAGTGGTGCCATGAATAGAGTGCCAGACCTGAAGTCAAGAAGTCAAGAAGTCATCTTCCTGAGTTCTATTGTGACCCCAGATACTTACTAGCTGTGTGACCTTGGGCAAGTCACTTAACCTTTTCCCATCTGTAAAAAAACTAAGCTAGAGAAGGAAATGGAAAACCACTTCAGTATCTTTACCAAGAAAACCCCAAATGAGATCATGAAGAGTCAGACATGCCTAGAAATGACTAAACAACAAATAGTATCTAGTCCAAAGTAGATGCTCAGTTATGAGAAAATATTTGCAATCATAAGAAGGATAAATATCTTTCTTTAATAACCAGGCCTTTCAGTGTTTTGCAATCTTTTTCTTTTCTGCAATGGAGTTCTTGCTTAACTGTTTTTCTTGGTTTCAAGGAAGCATTTTCTGGTGGGGGAAGAGCGAAAATTGGAATATTATTGTGGTTTTTAAAAGAAACAACAATGCAACTTAAAAAAAAAGATTAGAAGAAAGTATAAATTGGAGATCATGATATTTCCATTCAAACTACATTGTAAGTTGAGTCATGTGCAGAGTGGAGCAATCAGCATCAAGCCAATATGAGGCACACATGATGGAACTAGAGGATAGTTTGAAGGAGGAATTGAGGCTAGTGCAGTAGATGAGAGGTAACTTCAAATTATTAAAGGTCTGTCATGTGGAAGAGGAATTCTACTTGCTCTACTTGGCCCCAGAGAGGGTAATTAGAAGCTGTGGGTTGAATTTTCAGAAAAGCAATATAGGAGAGCAATGAAGGGGAAAAATCATGTTTGCCTCAGTTTCCTTATCTGTAAAATGATCTGGAGAAGGAAATGGCAAACCACCAGTATCTTTGGCAAGAAAACTGCAAATGAAGTAGATTTAAGATAGATGTGAAGGAAAAAAATCTTCATATGAGTAGGTGTCCCAAAGTGGGGTGGGCTGTTCTGGTAGACTTTGTCTATCCATCACTAGAGATCCTGAAGTTAATGTTGTTGTCTGACCACGTGGGAATGTTGTCAAGAGAATTCCTGTTCAGACACAGGTCAGACTCGTTTTGACAACTTTCTTCAGATTCTGAGAGTTGATGAATCTTTGTGAAATGGAAACTTTTTTTCCCACATTAAGCATAACAATACATTGAAATATCCAAATGCATTGGCAGCTTCCTCCTGAAAGGTGAGCAAGAATAACGGATTGCTATGTGAGCATAGTTCTTTTTTTTTTTTTTTTGAACCCTAACCTTCTGTCTTACTTAGCACCAATACTAAGTATCAGCCCCAAGAGACAACAGCAAGGGCTAGGCAATTGGGTCAAGTGACTTGCCCAGGAAGTATCTGAGGCCATATTTGAACCCAGAACCTCCTATCCCTGGGTCTGGTTCTCTGCCCACTGAGTCACCTAGCTGTCCCTAGTTTTCACAGTTCTTTAAGTGACTTTTTAAATGAAAGATATTCAGAGCCCTTATTAAACTATAGTTATTTTGTCTTTTCAATGTTCTATTTAACAAATTAATGTGCTAGGCACTGAGCAAGGCATCTAATTAGGAGAACACAAATAGACCTAACATAAAATAGGAGAAGTACAAATCTTTAAAAATGCTGTAAGGTATTTGGGGAAGAAATAGCTTGTGGTGGGGAGTACGAAGGGAGATCAGGAAAGATTTCATGCCTGCCTGGGTTCAGTCATCAAGAAAGGGAGGTATTTTAGTTGGCAGAGTTGAGGGGAGAGAGTGTGTGGGAGCTCATTCTATGCATGAAGGACTATGCGATCAAAGGGGGAGAGCAGGATGAGAGAGAGAAGGGTGAATGGTTTAATTTGAGAGGGAATGTCTAATATATAAAAGGGAGTATTATGAGATAACATTAAATGGTAGGTTGAAGTCAGATTATACTGTGCTGTCAATGTCAGGATAAGGAGTTGTCACTTTATTTGGTTGGCAAAGGGGCATACGACACTTGTTTTTAAGTATACACAGGTTTGTCATGTTGAAGAGGAAAATATTGGCCTTGGTCTCTTAGCAAAACTAGGAGTGGTGGAGTGGTGGATACAGTTGCATTGAGACAATTGTAGAGAAGAGCTTAGAGTTGTCTCTAAATGGAATGGGCAAGAGGTAACTAAGTGGCTCAGTGGATAGAGAGTCAGGGTCTGGAGACAGGAGATTCTGGGTTCAAATCTGGTCTTGGACATTTCCTAGCTATGTGACTCTGCACAAGTTACTTAACTCCCTTTGCCTAGCCATGACTGCTCTTCTGCCTGGGAACCAATCCTTAATATCAATTCTAAGACAGAAGGTAAGGATTTAAAAAAAATTAAATGAGCATCCTTGGGAAGGAGTCAGTTTTTTATCCCTAGGAGGCTTTAAAGAGAGGCTGGTTGACTACTTTTTAAAGATACTTTGTAGAGAGAATTCCCTCTCAGTTTCCGGTTAGAATACATCATCCCTGAGGCTTCTTTCCACATTAAAATGCTACAACTGAGTGGAGAATAACTGAAGTATTCTGAATGAAGGAGTGATGGAATGAGATCACTCTATTAAATGGGCAGTGGGTGAAGGATGAATTGAGGAACTAAGATTTCACATGTTTTTGTTTTACTTTTGTTCTGATTTACTTTTAGATAAAGAGTCCTGGGGTACAGGTACAAACCATTGGATAAATTGTTATGAAGCTACAATTTGTCTAGGGATTTAATTCAGGATATCAAAGTACTGCCAATGCTTCTCATGATCATGTAAATGGTTCCCAAATCCTAAATTCTTTGGAAGAAACCTCAGATTAAGCAGCTTAAGAATTAACAACCTCCTGACTCTTCCTGTACCCAGCACACACATAAATCCTTTTTCTTGGCTAATCTCTCTGATATCTACCTTGCCTGTCACCTCTAAAAGTTCAATCACCTCTATAGAATGTCACCCCTCCTTCCCATTTTCCAGTTTTTTTGCCACTACAAAGAGCACGGCTATAAATATTTTTGAGCACGTATTTTTTTCCTATTATCTCTTTGGGGCACCAACCCAGCAGTAGCATGGCTGGATCAAAGGGCAGACAGTCTTTTAAAGCCCTTTGGGCATAGTTCCAAATTGCCTTTCAGAATGGTTGGATCAATTCACAATTCCACCAGCAATGCATTAGTGCCTGATTTTGCCACATCCTCTACAACATTTATTACTTTCCTTTGCTGTCATATTGGCCAGTCTGCTAAGTGAGAGGCTATACCTCAGAGTTGTTTTGATTTGCATTTCTCTAATTATGAGAGATTTAGAACACTTTTTCATGTGCTTATTGATAGTTTTGATTTCTTTATCTGAAAACTGCCTTTCATATCCCTTTGGGCAAGTTAATTAACCCTGTTCACCTCAATTTTCTCATTTGTAAAATAAGCCAGAGAGAGAAGAAAATGGCAAATTGCTCTAGTATCTTTGCCAAGAAAACCCCAAATATGGCTGGGAAAAGTCAGATACAATTGAAATGACTGAACAACAATAAGCACCTGCTAAGTGTCAGGTATTGGCCTAGGTAGCTGGAGACACAAATAAAAGTCTCTGTTCTCAAGGAATACACATCCTATTAATCCAATTAAGGGACTAGGCATGAATGACTATGTAAGAGAATCACAGCAAATACTTTCTCCTACCCTTTAGATGACTATTTTCCTTGTCATGGATGGAATAGTGAAAATATTTTGTGAAAACCAAAATATTTCAGGGAGAAAACCTAAAAAGAAACACAGCAGCTGTAAACAGCTTTACTTCTTGATGGGAGATATTACTAAATTCCAGAGCATGACCTGGAAATACCAATCTCTCTTCTGCCCTAGGAGGGAGTGTGGCTGAACCTGGTGATTATTTATTCCTCAGGAATGGAGCCACTGTGAGAAGCAAAGGAAATGGCCAGAAGCCTGTAGAGCCTTCAGAAAAAGGATTGGAGGAAAGATAACTTGTACTAACTCAGAAGAAAAGTGATGAAGTTGTTAAATAGCCCAGAATCCCAAACCTAGAAACCATATTAAGGTTAGCAACAATGCAATAACTGTGACTTTGTTCTTAGGCACATCTTCCTTAGTTATAAAGACTTGGTTTCATTGATTTTTTTTTTTTAAATTTTAAACCCTTAACTTCTGTGTATTGACTTATAGGTGGAAGAGTGGTAAGGGTAGGCAATGGGGGTCAAGTGACTTGCCCAGGGTCACACAGCTGAGAAGTGTCTGAGGCCAGATTTGAACCTAGGACCTCCTGTCTCTAGGCCTGGCTCTCAATCCACTGAGCTACCCAGCTGCCCCGGTTTCATTGAATTTTAATTGGTCTCCCCAGTCCAAATCTCAAGGCGTTTAAAGTTTTTTTTTTTTTTTGTTTTGTTTTGTTTTTGTTTTTGTTTTTAAACCCTTNATTTGAACCTAGGACCTCCCGTCTCTAGGCCTGGCTCTCACTGAGCTACCCAGCTGCCCCCCCATTTAAAGTTTTAAAATGAGAATTCTTAATATGGGGTTCGCTGACCCTCAAGGGGTCTTATGGATGGATTTCAAGAAGGTTATGAAATGGAATCATTATATCTTTATCTGTATACACACACAAACATATACATACACATATGTATAGATATGTTTGTGTTTATGTTTATTTTCATAAAATTCAAATTTAACATTTTCTTCAATTTTGAATTAAAAATATAATTGGGATAATTCATAGTCTTATAAGAAAGGGAAAGAAAACACCAAAAAGTTGAGAACCTACATTAAAAGAAAAAAATTTAATCTTCCTGAAAGTGAGAGGAGTAATGTTTATATGACACAATTTTGTATTTCTTTAATTAAAGTAATAAAACAACCCAAAATTACCATCTAGATTTTCTTTCTTTCTTTCTTTCTTTCTTTCTTCCTTTCTTTCTTTCTTTCTTTCTTTCTTTCTTTCTTTCTTTCTTTCCTTCCTTGCTTCCTTCCTTCCTTCCTTCCTTCAGGTCTCCCTATCTTACTCAGGCTATAAGCCTATGAATTCAAAAGCTACTCATAGATTGACTCCTTTTCTAAACTGTCTAGGAGCTTTGACCTATTCTGTTTCTAATCTGTACTGGTTTGGCCCAATTTAGGCAGTCTGGTAGCCACTTGTTTCTAGGGGCTTACCCTATTAGTCTATTAGTGTGAGATTTAAGTAGATACCAGATTGCTTTTACCCTTCCTGGAGCTCAGAATTCTTGAATTTGAGTGATCAGCCTTTCCTCCACCATGGACTACAAGTATAGACTGCCATGTTTGCCTGGCTAACATTTTCAAAACAAATATGGTCTCAGAACATTTTCAAGATAGACATAAATGAAAGCTGGAGAGATCCCATGAGTAGAGCACATATCCAGGATAAAATGGAATTCTGAAATTTTTTATGTAAAATAGAGGAAATTAAGCTTATGTTTATATGAATATTTATCACATATGCATATTGCTAATGTTAAAATCATTATCTAGGACAAGATGGATGCTACTTTGAATGACAGGACTGGCAGTTGAGAACCTTGGAATGTTCCCAGGTGCCATGAGCCAAGGGCAAAAAGCAGTTGGCCCAGCCCTATAAATACCCCCAAGTGACAAGTCAAGTTGGCTCAGATTGGAGTAGGGACTTGGGAAGGTGGGGGAGGTGAAGGGTGAAAGGGGTAGGCCTGAAACTGTGACCTATGATCCTACTGAGACAGCTAGGGAACAATCAACATCATTGTTATTAGAGCTGAGAGAGTTTACTGATTCATCTATGAACATCATCAATAGCTTTCCCTAATCTCTGGCTTGGCTATGGCTAAGTCAGGTCAGAGTTAGAGAGAGGGTAAAGAACCAGTTTCTATAAGCCTAGCCATCTCCAGACCTTGATCAACAACTTAGATTAATAGCCAATCAAGTAGCAATAGGGTTCCTAAATCCTCAATCCTGTTACCTTGTTTTCCTTACCCCATCAATAGATTCAATATAGTGTTTTACCAGCAAGTACCTTTCCTGAGAGGTTATTATACCAAAGCCCTTGGGAAGGGGAGATCAATACACAGTCAGATTATGCCATTTCCAATAGCCAATCAATAACCTTTATCAACAACTAATCCAACCTCAGGTTGGGACCTAGAGAGGTTAATCATCCTCTCAGGGGTTCCTTGCCTGGGCAAACTGTTAGAAGGGAACAACTGAAAGGCTTAGTCAATTAAGCCTGTCAGGGAGGAGAGGCATAAATTATACCAACAACAACTGTGAGAGGAGAGTGAGTTTTCTCCCTCACCAACTACAACCAGCTTAGGCCTAGGCATACAATCCCTCCTCCATCCATACTATCTCTGAGATCCAGATAAATACCATCAATTCTCAGAAGATCCAGGAGATAGAGAGAGAGATAAAGATATTATATCTCCTCTGTTCTTTTTAACACTAACAAACATATAGTTTCATGTTTAATATTTTAGAACAAATAATGTTTCTGGCATTAAAATTTTTATCATAGAATCTCTATTACTGTTACATGGAACACAATTTAGGGCTTATTTAGATCAAGAAAGCCTACATCTTCAACCAATTTTTTTTTCAGCTGTCTACACTGATCATCATTATAACATAATGTCCAGATTTCCATTTCATTTTAGAAAATACAAACAATTAGAACTGTGAACAATACATTTTGGCACGCAAATTGGGCCTGGTTCTGAAATTCAGGCTCTAGTTCTGTGAAAACTTGTTCATGTTTTTGTAATGCCCTTAGTATACAGTAAGAGTCCCTAAATTTTCTGATCTTCCTGTTAGTCTGCTACCCTTTTTTCATAGTTTGAATAGGATGGCTGATTTTAAGGCTACAACTACAAAGAATGAATAAGTTTTCTTTGAGGGGAAGCAAAAGACATATGATAGATTTCCTGTTCATGTGTTTGGCATTACATCATGGGCTACTGGAGGGGTAGCTATGACATCAGGTCACCATAGCAACAGAATAATCACATCCTATGAATCACATAGAAGCAAAGGTAGAAAATAAGCAACTTTCCCAAGCCTAGGCTAGCTAAGGCTGGAATAACCATTACTTGAGAAATGGTGAGTCATGTTTCCAATGACAATGAGCCTGGTAAGCTAATTGATTTCTAGCAGAAGTGTCAATTGGGCAAAAAAAATCATTCTTTGATGTGTTGAAACAAAGCCATTCTAGGAAATAAGATAAGTAAATGGAATAGACATTTTGGTTAATAACTATAAAGTTCATGAACATATAAAGACTTTTTTAAAGTAAATTTTATTAACTTATTTAGTTTTTTTTGTATCACCCACACTTACCAATATATCTATTTCACCTGACCTTTCCAGAGAGATAACCCTAATATTAAAGAATTGCTGTTCTGTTGTTTCAGTCATGTCTGACTCTTCATGGGCCTGCTTGGGATTTTCTTGGAAAAGATACTAGAATGGTTTTCCATTTCCTTTCCCAGATCATTCTACAGATGAGGAAACAGAGGTAAATAGGATTAAGTGACTTGCTCATATAGCTAATAAGTGTCTGAGGGCCAGATTTCAATCCAGGTCTTCTTGTGCCACTAGAGCCACTAGTAACAAAGAATTAGAAATTTTTTAAAAAGTTAAAAAACTAACCAATATATTGAAAAAGTTCAATATCTGTCATAGAACCATATGCTAATTAATGAATGATTCCACAGGAGAAAAGCTTGAAATACTCAGAATTAGAGAATTAGAACTAGAAGTCACCTTGGAGGGTATCTAGTAAAACCACCCATTTTATAGATGGGAAACCAAGAACAAGAGAATTTAAGTGACTTTTCCCAAGGTTTTATATACATGCAAAGTTATAGAAGGTTACATGTGCATATGTGTGTGTATGTACATGTATGCACGTGTGTGTGTATGAAATGGCAAAACTAGTATTTCAACTCTGTTTTTTTGTCTTGTTAAATCAACTAATCAACCAAAAAATCATCAATCATTTATTGAGCACCTTCTATGTGCCAGATATTTCTAAGTATTGGAAATAAAAAAGACAAAAATGAAATTGTTCCTGCCCTTAAGGAGTTTACAGTCTATATTTTCCTTTCAATAACAGCTAACAATGATAGCTAACATTTTATATAGCATTTACTATGTTCCAAGCACTGTGCTAGGCATTTTATAATTATTATCTCATTTAATACTCATACGACCTTGGAAGGTAGATGCTACAATTATCCCCCAGTTTACAATTGAAGAAACTGAGGCAACCAGAAGTTAAGTGACTTGCCCTGGGTCATCAAGTAAGTATCTGAGACCATATTTGAACTCAAGTTTTTCTGACTCCTGAACCAGCACTCTACTGAGCCACCTAGCTATCTGTCAACCAAGTTTAAGCTCTTTTTGAGCTTTATTCTATGGCTTAGATTTTTTAGGAAAGTAGGAGGAAGAGAAGAATGGAGAGAGGAAGCAAGGAAAAAAGGAAGGAAGAAAGAAAAAAGAAGAAAGAAAAAAGGAAGAATGGATGAAAGAAAGGAAAAGAAGAAAAGGAAAGAGGAAAAGAAGAAATTGAGACCCAGAGTAGCTCATTGACTTCCCAAGGTCACACAGTGACAGATCTGGGATTTGAACTCATGTCTATTACTCCAAATTCAGCATACCAAATCTAGCATTCTCATCATTACGGTACCAGGCTCTTTTTTGTACTATCCAGAAGAGTGTATTATTAATACCCTCCCAAGAAGCAAGAGAGGTGATAAAAATTCAGCTAATTCTGGTTCTAAATCCTCAAAACACTGTAAAATATTATTGTGTTCTTATCATTTCCATCATATGATTCCTTGGTTTCTATTAAAGATATTTAAGCATGGGATTTCCTTAAGAGAACCTAGATTTTTCTGCTCTCCAAATTTTCTTAAAATTATTTGATTTGGTTTCAAAAATGATAGCTTCAAGAGGAAATCCTTCATTTGTTTGAAAGCTAGGTTGGCTTCAGACATTTCCTGGCTGTGTGACTCTGGGCAAGTCACTTAGCCCCAATTACCTGGCCTTTGCCACTTTTATGTCTTAGACTGATAATAAAACAGAAGGCAAATGTTTGACAGAGAAAGAAAGGAAGAAAGAAAGAAAGGAGGAAAGAAGGAAAGAAGGAAAAAGAAAGGAAGGAAGGAAAGAAAGAAGAAAGGAAGAAAGGAGGAAAGAGGGAGAGAAAGAAAGAGAGAAAGAACAAAGAAAAAAAAAGAAAGAAAGAACTGAAATGAATGATTTGGTGCAATGATCCCACCCAAAGGTCATGACTATGGATGTGAAATGGAGGAACTGCTATGAATACCACAATGTAGTATATCAGACATTTACACAATAACCATTTGGGAATGTGCTTCATAGCTATTAGCCAGGCAAAACCAAATCTAGAAATATAGTCACACAATTGACATATTCCTGTTTTCTCCCTGAATAAGGGAATTCCATTTTGAATCACAAAGTTCAGTTCTCTCAGGTCTGCAATTGAAAGGAAAACAACCCCATAAGCCTTACCTTATGCAGAGATGGAAAAGAATACCACTAACATGGCATGGTTTTAGTTGTATCAGGAAAATGTATTCCTCCTTTCCCCAGTAGTTACACAACCTGCTAGCCCATGCCTGACACTCTTTTATTGAGGTCAAAACCTATATTTTCACAATTAAAAGTAAGGCTGAAAATAGAATTACTTTTTGGAGAGAAGTAACTATAATTGCTACATTCAGGAATAAATGATTGAATTCAGAGTACATAGGTTCCAGGTAGATGAAGAAGAAAAAGAGAAGAAAGAACAAGAGAACTTTGGGAGCCTGAAAGGAAAAAAAAAGAGGAGGGAATGATCTTAGAAAGTAAGGGCCAGAGAGGTTGAGGAGGCTAAAAATGTATCTGCCTACTTCATTAGCTTACCCAGGAGCAGTGGTCTTGCAACCATATCTCCTTCCCTGAGCTCAGCCACAAACACAATTCTTTATTTCTATTATAACCATCTGGTAATAAGGATGATCTGGTTATGCTAGAACAGGATGTCCTCTGCCTTTGCCTTCTTCCCTTTTTCTTGCCCTTGAAATTAAGTGACCCAACCATTTACAAGGCACTCTCATTTCATATTATATAACATTCATATTACATTGAGGTTCATTTCTGATGAACAGGGGAAGAAGGGCTTAGAGAGCTAGACTTGTGTAATGTTTTTTTTTTTTTTTTTACCCAAGTTATCTTCCAACTACTTCAAAATCTGGGCCTCCAAAAACATTGAAACTGGAGTGATGGATTTATGTGGTTTCCTGACAAATATGGATATGTGTAATAATAATAATAGAGGAGAGAAAACCTGACCTCAGATTTTCCTTGTAGTCAGCTGAAAATTAAACCAGATGGACAATTACTAAGGTTTCCCATCACATGTAATATATATGCATAGAACTGGCAGGGTCCTGAGGATTACATGGTCCTTATTCTGTACTTTTCATCCAATTATCAAATTTGGTTTGGTATCGTTATGTGGTTAAAGTGAGTAAGTGTTAAAGGGAGAGGGGCTTGGTTGGAGGAACAAGACTTGTAGGTTTAATAAAGAGGGCACCAGCATCATAGCTGACCACATTGGTTCTCTGGAGTGTTAGAAATGAACAAAAACTGGACACTAAGGTGATAGAAAACAGGTGTCACTGCCATTACGTTGACCATTATTCTTACTTTTCTGATTATTGCCCCACCATCATGTGTCTGATTTTCCTTTTGCTGAGCTACAAAATTCTGCTACATGTAAAATATACAGTATGTTTTCATGGGGCTTGCTCCAATTGTCAGTCACCTAAGGGAGATGGAAGAGGGAGTCATTTCAGATTAGATTTGACTGTATTTTAAACATCTCTTTGATTCCCTTGAGAATGACTGTTGCCTCTACCCAGCAAGTTGCAGGGGAGAAGCTAACAGCCCTGCAAATACTAAAGATAGAAGTCTGATTCACTTCTGTAAGTTCATTCAACTGTTTTTCTAAGTTATGAGTCATTCTTTGCTTTGGGTGTTTGATGTCATTCATTTGGAACTAAAGTGAATACTATCAAGAGTCTATCAACAACTAAAAGATGGGGTATATAGTAAACCACGCTGCTCTTTGGATCCCCACCCCCTCTTTATCTTTCAAACAGGGTTCAGCTTGTCCTGTAGATCTTTCTTTTCTTTCTCTCCTCCCTCATACCCTGCCCCCCTTTCCTCTTTTCTGTCACCAATGGAGAGTTAGGCATTATTTGAGCTGTAATCTTAGAGACATACCACATTTCTTTGGCCAAGTAAAATTGAGTCAGGACAATATAAGTAGCGGCTACGTGGCAGACGTTCAAAGCTTTCTTTTACCTCTTAAATTGTATTTTAAAGTCCATTAGGAACTTTAGAGAGGAATTTGTTAACTTTTTGACTCTGAAATCCATATAATAGTGACACATATGTACCACATGAAATGTATTAATCTTAAGGAAGGCAATCACCATCCATTAATATGGCAACTGTGCTCTGCTGGGTCAAATACATGTAAATTTCTGTCTATGGACATCTTTGAGAGAAGGGAAACATGGAATTAGAGTTATTTCATGTGACTTATTTTATGCGATGATTGACAGACATTTCAAAGAAACAGATTTTAGCTCAGTTCAAATCAATTCAGTTTTTTAAACACTTATAGCTACTATTTATATAGCACTTTAAAGCTTGCAAAGCATTTTACAAATATTGCTTCATTTGATCCCTAAAACAACTCTGGGAAGTAGATGACATTATTATTCCTCTGTTACAGATGGGAAAACTGAGGTAGACAAAGCCCAAAAGTCACACTGAGGCTGTGTGATAATAAATATCAGAGGCTGGATTTGAACTTGGGGGCTATCCTGATTCTACTAGGTACAGCCCTTTATCCACTGAGCCACCTACCAGACATATGCTTTGTTAGGCTTTGCAGGTACTTCCAAGGATCAAATCACAACATATCTAAGTCAGGTTATCCTATGCAATTCTTGCCCATGTCCTCCCACAAATCTCCCCCAAGGAACCAAGCCAATGTTTTGGGAATGTTCCTTTAAAATCTCTCAATATTTTGTGAATGCCAGTGAAGTGCACAAAGGCTGGTGATAGAAAGACAAAAGCATTCCCTGCCCTCAAGGAAATTATATATTTTTCTTCTGGGGAAATAGGAAAAGGATAGAAAGGAGAGAAGAGATACATCAAAAGAACCTGAGGAAAGAGAGAATATTAGGAATTTGGATAAGCAGAAAAAGTTTCTCTGATTTGAATTGAACCTTCAATGAAATTAGTATTTTGAGAGGTAAAGACAAAAAGAGAACATTCTAGGTATGGAGCCCAGCTTATACAGCTGCATGGAGTTGATAAAAGGTGTGTCCTCTGTACATTTGTTTTCTCTCTGAGATCTGGTTATTAGACATTTACCAGCATATCACTGCCCTATTACCACCAGCCAATACTGATAACATGGATCTTCTCCGTCAGGAGATTTACATCACATCATTTCATTCAATTCAACAAAACTCTTAGTGACTCCTATGTGCAATTCATTTTACCAAGTTCTGGGAGTGCAAAGAAAAAAACTGGAAGTCTCTGCTCTTCAAGGAGTTTACAATCTACTGAGAAGATAGAGCATAATTATAATACAAGGTAATTTGAGAATAGAGCGAAGGCTAAGAACTGAGTGAATGAGAAAAGGTTTGCCTGAAGAATGTGATTTCTGAACTGAGTCTTGATGGAAGCTGAAAATTATAAGAAGCAAAAGTGAAAAAAGAATGTATTCCAGACATGAATCTGTAAGAAATCATAGGCTTTTTGTCAAGGAATATATATTTATTTATGCATTTATCTACCTATAGACATCTATTTATCATCCATTTATTTATTTACATATTTATTGATGTGTTCATTCATTTATTTATATCTAATCATTCATGGTATGCATGTATTTATTCATTCTTTTATTTATCTATTCATCTTTTTTATTGTATTTATTTTGTAAATATTTGTAATATTTATTTGTAATTTATTTGTAATATTACAAACTTGTAATTTACTTGTATTTATTTTTATTAATTTATTTGTGTTTATTTGTAATTTATTTGTAATAAGCCTCTTTGGGGAGGTCTATGAGTTCCACAGAACAAAATTGAATTAAATATAATCGAAAGCTATTGGAAGAACAGTCTTTGAGCATAATATCCTACATTTTTTTCAATCTGAGAGTCAGTTAACATACATTTCCCCCAAGTTGTCATCAATAAGTCTTTATTAGAAAAAAACAACAGATTTTTCTCATCTATGTCATTTGTCATTCCTACCAAAAACAGTAGTATTTCCATGACCTTCCATACAAATAAGTTACATTGAATATTTCTATTGCTAGTTTCCTCCTGATTTGGAAAGAATTTATTCTCTTCCAAGGGAGGGTTAAAATTCCTAACCACCCTCCTTCTTCTCTAGGAAGAATGAAAATTTCCTCAGGAAAGGGAAATGCTGAATAGGAGATACCATTATGAGGAGGTTATCCATGACCCTGGAGTCTATATGGCTAAAAGTTCTTTCAGTAAAACCCTACATTTCCTGTGATTTGGTCCTTAAGGGTTCACTCCTTTGAAACAATGCTGGGAAATGTTCTAGTTCACAAGAGAAAAAATCTGAGGACAGCTCCATGCATCACTACTCCTTTTACTCTAAGGAATATCAGTGTCCTTAGGGTAGAGTGAGCAGATAATTGAGAAGTAGAGAATGGAGTCAATGACCTCCTTCTGTGAGTCTGAATCTATAATACTAAGAGAATAGGAGTTAGCATATGAGCCTAGGATATGAATGTAGCCCCTGAGGTAACCTCTCTCACATGAAAGCCTCTTATGTCCTTGACTTTGAGCTACTTTGGGACAGCACCCACTCAGAGTCCTAGTTCCTGAGCCTTCACTGACCTGTTTCCTTTTGCCTGTCAGGCAGAGGACCCACAAGTTCAAAACAAGATAGTTCAGGTCCCACCTCCTTGCTGTAGCCTTCCTTAATTGCTCTTGTCCACAATGATCTCTTTCTGTATTCCAACCCTGTGCCACATATTTTCATTATGAACTTAGTCATAAACTTCCTTGAATTATTTGAATCAATGTATACATAAGGATTTTCTTTCTTCTCAATGAGGTGGCAGGCTTTTATGGACAGGGACAATGTCTTATACTTTGTTCTTTCCCCAAAAGTGCCTAGTACAGGTTTGTGTCTGTGCTTTATGTCCCATAGATATTTTCCTAACTTAATGACCAACTGATTCCTAATACCTAACTGATATTAGGAAAAGAAACATTTCTTTTTTTTACTCTGAACTTCCATCTTCCATACACCAAGAGCCATACAGTCTACAAACAGAACAATATTGTCCATTGGAATTAGATCTGACATCCACTTTAAGTGAAAAATACATGGGAAAATTTCTCTAGCTTTTGTTTTTTTCATATAAAAAGGAGCAAAGCTAGTTCCATATTAATAGACTTCTATATAATGTGTGAAGCCGTCCACCGACTCCACGAAGATTCCTAGTGGGTTGGACACTCAGAAAGGGGAACCAAGGACTGAGTGAAAATGGGTTATGGGTTAAGGATTAATGGAAAGAGAATATAAGGCGAGAATAAATACACGCAGACACAGAAAGTTTTGGCGTAAGGTAGACAGACAGTGAGTAAGCTCTGATGGTCAAGAGCTTCATGGTTAGGAGCTCTGATGGTTAAGAGCTCTCTTGCCAACTGATGTCTTGTCACTTTTATTGGGGTTATAACAGTATGGGGGGAAGGGGAGAGGCTGGTGGCCTGATACATTAACATTATGAGGTAATCATCATAAAATGCAAACTGCCAAAACCTAAAACAATAAGTAGAGCTAAGATCAGGATCCTGGGTGGATATGGCCTAAGGCATCTACTGATGTTTGATACCTATGTTAATTGGTCATAGAAGGAAAAGTAAGGAGACTGAGATAACTGACTCTCTTCTGGGGTGTAGCCTTAGGGAAGGGCTAGGGATTTGGCAAGGTCAACATTCAATTTGACTCAAGATTGCAGGGATCAATCATTAGCAGTATAAGAGTTAGTTTTTGAATACTTCTTAAAATAATATCACAATTAATGTATACCTGGATTGCTACAATATGAACATTGGAAGTGACCTGAGAAGTTATCTGGTACAACTTTGGATAGCCAGGTAAAGCAGTGGATAGAATTCTGGACCTGGAGTCAGGAAGTCTTCCCGAGTTCAAATCCAGCCTCTCAGACTCTTACTAGCTGTGTAACCTAGGCAAGACACATAATCCTGTTTACCTCAGTTTCCTCATCTGTAAAATGAGCTGGAGAAGAAGGAAATGGCAAACCACTCCTGCTTATTTCCAAAGAAAACTTCAAATGGAGTTGCAAAAAGTTGGACATGACTGAACAACAATAATAACTTCAGAGGAAACTGAGACCCAGAGAATTTAAGAGAATACTTGGATTCTATCTAGATATGGCAATTTAACTTCTAGAATTCACTTTCCACTATTTCACTTGCCTCTTTTCAAAAGTCATCAGTGAGTATTTATTAAACTCCTCCTATGTACCAGGCACTATGCAGACCACAAGAGATACAAAGAAGAATAAAAAAGTAAGTCTATTCCCTTATCTCAAGAAATTAATATTCTAATGGAAATAACATGCAGACATACAACATGCAAACAACTGTATATAACTGGAGATATGATGCAGATCTCTAGAGAAGTACAGCCTGATGGGGAAAAGAGTGGGCTTATACCATCTATTGTGGATTTTGGAGGAGATTAGGGGTCACATGGCCTGGGAGAAGGGAGAAAAGGAAGCTCACCTTTGTCAAGCATCTGCGAGCTTCCAATTCAATCTAATCTAGTCCATTAAGCACTTATTAGGTCCTCTCTGTATTCAAGACATGTCACTTATCTGTCTTTTCTGTCATCATGATTCCTATATGGATGCTGGTGTGGTACCTCTTCCTAACTGTGTCTCTCCTCAGTAGATTATTCCAAGTTCAATGTCCTTTTTAGATTTGTGTGTTTTGAAAACCATGGCCTGTAAGCCTTCACCAATGGGTTTACTTCTGCCAGGCAGCCAGAAGACAAAATCAATTCCAAGCAAAGGCATTTAATGAAACACTCTAAGAAGAAAGCAAACACTGCCCCCTAAATTTGAGGGACACTCTCCCACAGAGACCAATATCATTAGTGTATTCAAAGGCTCAACATGAAGAACAAATAAAGCTAAGACCAGTGTATAGAAGAATAGCTGATGCCTCCAATGCTCTTGGGCCACCGATGTCTTCAGAGAACTCACTTCCTCCGTTCTCATCCAACATGCATTTGGTACTAAACCCATAGTATCTATCAGGGATGCAGCCTCTGCTAGATTTTGCTCCTTGTTGGCCTTTCATGGCACTTCTTACTTAGAGAAACATGGAAAGGGAGAAAGGAAGACAGGAAGAAAAGAAGGAAGAAAAAGAAAGAAAGAAAGAAAGAAA
>NC_058130.1:606684570-606715559 GCF_016433145.1 Gracilinanus agilis | reverse complement strand
AAAGAAAGGAAGAAAGAAAGAAAGGAAAGAAGGAAAGAAAGAAAGATAGAAAGAAATAATGATAGAAAGAAAGAAAGAATGATAGAAAGAAAGCAAGGAAAGAAGGAAGGAAGGAGAGAGGGAGGAGAGGAAGGGAGGGAGGAAGGAAAGAAAGAACAAAAATAAAGGTTTCAGGATCAAGAAATTAGAAGACATACCTTCTGACCTGGAATCAGTACTGGGTATTGGTTCCAAAGCAGAAGAACAGTAAATGGGGGTCAAGTGACTTGCCCAAGGCCACACAGCTAGTAAGTATCTGAGGCTATATTTGAACCCAGGACCTCTTGTCTCTATCCTGACTTCCAATCTACGAAATCATCTGAGGTGTTCCTGTGATAATTACATTTTCCAAATTTTACCTCAGTGAAATTGGGCCATGCTGATGAAGTATTTTCCAAAAAGCCCTTTCTCATTTGAAAGCAGGCCAAAGAAGACAAATGTTACGTCATATAAAACAAAAACTACTGTCCCTCCACAATACCCACTTTGTCTTCAAACCATGGGAGCATCTAGACCACCCTCCTTATTTTATAGAGGAAAAAATTGAGGCCCAGAGCAGATGAAATGTTTTTCCCAAGGTCACGGAACTAAATAATAGAGCTGGGATTCAAACTTAAATATTCAGATTATGTCTCTTTTGTTTCTGAAGTCTTGGTTCCTTCTTCTCCATTGTGCTGCCAAATGAGTTAGTTAATATGAATTCTTGTATTTTCTTTTGTGCAGAGAGCACCATTTGGGCATTGTTAGGAATTATGACAGAAAGAAAGAGACCTCTGCTAGAGGAACTGGCTGTCTAAAAAGAGAAGCAGTTTAAACAGACTCATGAATAAAAATATAGAAAAGGTTAATACAAGGATGCATCTGTGTACATGTGTGTCTCTATACCTAAATAGATTGATATGACAAGAATGTCATTAGAAAATTGGAAAATGAGGGGGGTGTCCATTGATTGGGGAATGGCTGAACAAATTGTGGCATCTGTTGGTGACGGAATACTATTGTGCTAAAAGGAATAATGAACTGGAGGAATTCCATGTGAACTGTAATGACCTCCAGGAATTGATGCAGAGTGAGAGGAGCAGAGCCAGGAGAACCATATACACTGAGATTGATACACTGTGGCACAATAGAATGTAATGGACTTCTCTACTAGCAGCAATGCAATGATCCAGGACAATTCTGAGGGACTTATGAGAAAGAGTGCTGTCCACATTCAGAGGAAAAACTACAGGAGTGGAAACACAGAAGAAAAACAACTGTTTGATCACATAGTTCGATGGGGACATGACTGGGGATGTAGACTCTAAATAATCACCCTAATGCAAATATTAATAATATGGAAATTGGTCTTAATCAATGACACATGTAAAACCCAGTGGAAACACACTGGCTACAGGAGTGGGGTGGGAGGAGGGAAGAGAAAGAACATGAATCATGTAACCACGGAAAATATTTTAAATTAATTAATTAAATAAATTTAAAAAAAAAGAATGCCATTAGAGCAGTCTGTAGCTATGATCGAACAAATCATTTGGAGCTCTGAGAGCCAGTGGGCCAAATCTGCCCTTAGATATGCATGAAATCACCCCCTGTGAAAATGCACCTGTTCAGGGTGGGCTCAAAAGGGAAATTTGGTTTAAAGCCCCTGCTTCCCTTTCTCATGGCATAAAAAGTGACACCTGGTTAAAATAGTTTCTGCCCAAGACATTTTCAATTTCATAAGCTAAGTTGCCTGAGAACCAGTAGGAAGATGTCATTGTAGGGGAAAATTGGCAGTAAAAGTGTTCAAACAACAATAAAAAAGGGGGTAGGGTGTTTTATGAAAAAAATGGAAAAAAATAACCAGTAGGCATTGTTGCTGCCAACAGGAGCCACTGAATATGCCTCATGTGGATGTTGATACCATTCTGTCTCAACTCTGCTCCAGGTGGGAAGTTGGACAAGGTCACTATATCCCTGGGCCCTGACTGTCAGCCCCTTGGATGTGGATCTCTGGCTGGCCAGTGGTTAGGTTTCTGGGCTGGGCTAAGGATCCTTCATGGAATGAAGCCTGGGGATTTTAGCTGTTCATTTCAGAGGCAGTGCAACCTGGTGCCACAGGTAGACAGACAACATATGTCTTTGAGCTACTTACTCCCCTAGGAAAGTAGAGTTTTGTTTATACCCTTTCCTCTCAGTCTGGATGATTTCTTAAATTGTAAAAGGAGGAGGGTCCCTGTGTACCTTCCAGTGTGTTGGAGATGGTTTCTACTGCTTTTAAACTTTTTTTAAATTTTAGTTTTTTCAGTGTGAGCATTTACACTACAAAAATTGACAAATGCTATAAATCAGGGCTGGATTTTTTGTTTTGTTGATTGCTTAGAGAAACTGATTGAGAAACTATTAATCAAGCAGATTAAATTTAAAAGTGATGTGACTTTTTCCCTCCTTAGAGAGCTCATTATTTATTGTTATTGTTATTAAACATTTACCAGTATATCTCTACTTCTAACTCAAAATCCTACATTTTAGACACCATACAGGGTCTTTCCCCTTTTCCTATACCAGTGATGGTGAACCTATGGCATGGGTGCCAAAGATGGCACACAGAATGCTCTCTGTGAGCATGCCACTAGCCCTCCTATCCTCCTAGAGTTCATTACTAGAAAGGCAGAGGGACTCTGGCAGAGCTGCTCCCCTCCCCCTCTCCATGTACCTGATGACATTTTTTCACATCCCCTGCCCCTCTGCCCAGCAGCCAATGGGAGTGCACAAAGGATAAGGTGGGCAGCTCATAGGTGGCAGAGCTGGAGGGGAGCAGAGTGCTTGGGCCACTCCCCTCCTACTCTCTACCCTTGTTGAAGACATTCCTCACATCACCTGCTCCCTCTACCCAGCTGCCCAATGGGAGCACTTCCTCCCTCCCCTGTGTGGAGTAAAGGGATGGGGAATGCCTAGAATTTTGTGTGTGTGAGGGGTACGGGACCTGGCACTTTGTCTCTAAAAGGTTTGCCATCACTGTCCTATGCTTTGTCTTAAAATTGGGGCTGGAGGATGGGGTAAGTGTTGATGAAAAGCCTGGAGGTTGGTGAGTTTAACCTCTCCTATAGCATTTGGGTTAAGGGGTCTTGTGTGATGAAAACAACAAGTGAGATAAGGAATCTTACTCAGTCCTGAATTGACTATTTTATGTTTAAATGGCTGTTGTTTTTCTTTTTTCTTTTTTTTTCTTTTTCTGAAGCCAAAGTCTTTCCCATCCAATCATTTCCTTGCTTGGGGGGGGGAACCTGGATGATTCAGTGGACTGAGAGCTATGCCTAGAGATGGGAGGTCCTCGATTCTAATCTGACCTCAGACACTTCCTAGCTGTGTGACCCCGAGCAAGTCACTTAACCCCCATTGCCTAGCCCTTACCACTCTTCTGTCTTGGAACCAATATACAATATTGATTCTAAGGCAGAGGGTAAAGGTTAAAAAAAAGAAGTTGCTTGAAAGCTGCCCTTTTGAAACAGTAATGTTATAGCTACAAACAAAAGCTCTATTTTTTCAACTTTGTTATGACATGTAATTTAAAAAAAGCCTTATCCAATGCATGTATATGTGTGTAGTATGCATTGGCCATAGAATCTAGATTTGAGTTCAAGTTCGAGTCTGACCTTAGACAGACCTTCCAAGTCTCAGATTCTTTGTCCATAAAGTTGGGACAATTATACCTATACTCCCCAATGTCTATTGTTATTATGAGGGAAGAACTTTGTAAATGTTAATATATGCTCTCAGTGGAAAAATGTTAGTACCTCACAGGACACATAATATGCTGCCTTGCATTATTTATCTTTTTATATACCTGTCTCATCTACTAACTAGATTATAAACCCAGGCAGGAAGGTGACACAGTAGGTAGAGAGCTGGGAATGGAGTCGGGAAGACCTAAATTTAAATCCAGCCTTGTTTACTAGCCATGTGACTCTGGGCAAATCATTTAACCTAATGTCTATCTGCCTCAGTTGTAAAATAAGGAAAATAATAGCATCCATTTCCCAGACTTGTAAGGATCAAATGTTTTAACATTTGGAAAGTGCTTACCACAATGCCTTGCACATGGTAGGTGGTTCGCAAATGTTTCTTTCCTTCTTACTTTCCTCTTAATGGTAGGCATTATTTGTGCTCCTAGAACTTAACATAGTACCCTAAATTTAGAATACTTAAAAAGAAAGAAAAACCCTCACTTTCTGTCTTAAAGTTGATTCTTGGTATCATTTCCAAGGCAGAAGAGTGGTAAAGGACATGCAGTTGCTTGGTCATACTTGGTCACAGTTAAGTAGTAACTGAGGCCAGATTTGACATCAAGATCTCCTGTCTCCAACCCTAGATCTTTTTCTACTAAGCTACCTACCTGCCCCTAGAATATATTTAATATTTCTTGTCATTATTTAGGAAAAGAGCAATGATAATGATGACGCTGAAGACGATGATGATGACAACTACAGAGACAACCACAGTGTTCTTGGGCAAGTCATTCTATTTTTATAAAAACAAGTAAGCGTCTACCACATATAAGGGGTTACGCTAGTCAGTGGTTCCCAAACGTTTTTGGCCTACTGCCCCCTTTCCAGAAAAAATATTACTTAGCCCCCTGGAAGTTAATTTTTAAAATTTTAATAGCAATTAATAGGAAAGATAAATGCACCTGTGGCCATCACCACCTTCCTGGATCACTGCAGCACCCACCAGGGGGCAGTGGTGCCCACTTTGGGAATCACTGCGCTAGATGTTAGGGAGACACAAGTAGGAAAAGGATACTGCCTTAAAAAATGCAAATTCTACCAAGGTAGATGTGCCATTTGCAGAGATACACAGTTAAATATGAAAGAAATAAAGGTGGGTTCTGGACACAATGATCTGGGAAGATCCAAGGAGAAATCAATCAATCAATCAACAATCAGCATGTATTAAGTATCTACCATGTACCAGGCATAGCTCCAGGGACCATGAATACAAGTACAATCCCTATTCTCAAAGAGCTTATAGTCTATCAGAGGAGACAATGTGTGTGTATAGATAAATCTATATTTCTCTTATACTTATAAATATAAAATACATATCAGATAGTTAAATACTGGGTTATTTGGGCACTAGCAATTGGGGGGATCAAGAAAGGGTTTATGAAGATTCTTGGCCTGTGTCTTTTTATGATGTGGAGGTTTTTCAGATGGAAGGGTCCTGAATTTCAAGCATAGAGAATGGGTACTACAAAGGCATGGAAATGGGAGATGGAATAATGAGTTTGAAGAAGAGAGAAAAGTTCAACTTGGTTGGCCACTGTCTAATGAGACTAGAAAAATAAATTGGGAGTGGCATGTTTTGAGGAGCTTTAAGAGTCAAATAGATAAATTTACATTTTATGTTAAAGGCATTAAAAATTATTTGGCATTTCTTAGACAGTTGAATAACATGGTCAGATTTGCATTTAAGGAGAATAATTGTGGCAGTGAGGTGTAGCAGATAGGTTAGAGAGATGAAAGATGTGGGATCAAATAGGAGGCCATTGCAGTAATCTAGATAAGAGCTGACGAGGGCTTGAAACGAAATAGTAACTGAGTAAACAGAAGGGATCATGTGCATAAGGTGCTGTCAAAGTAGATACAACAAATTTTGGTAACTTATTGGAAATGCAGGGTGAAGTGGAATGAAGAGTTGATGATAATATCTAGGATGTGAATTTGGGAGAAAAGAGGAATGGTGGTACACTGGACAAAAATAAGGCATTGATAGAGGAATGGGTGGAAAGATGACTTCCATTTGAAGCATATTGAGTTTGAGATGTTTGGCAATTCAATCTGAAGAAGAGAATTTTCAAATGGGAGGAAGGAGGTAGAGGGTCAAGGAAGACTTTGTGGAAGATGTGATACATGAGCTGAAGCTGAAGGAAGAGGATTCTGAAGGGTAAGGATGAATAAGAGAAGCAGCATAGTGAGATGGTAAGAACATTGTAAATAATGGAAGAGTCATAGCGCCTCAGGTCTTAGATTTTTTCAATTACTATCTGCATGACTCTAAGCTTTCTCATTTGTACAATGAGGGAGATTGTAAGAGATAGCCTCTATAGCCCCTTCCAATTCCAATTTTATGGTAAGTATGCATTCCAATCATGGAGAATGGACTGGAAGGACACATGTAGGCAGAAAACGGCCTGATAAGTTACTTGATAGTTGCCCTTGGCTGCACTGTCAGTCAAAGTAAAGAAAGTGATATCAAGTCTAGAAGTGTAGGTTGGATATTTTCATGCAGGTTCTTAAATGTCCAAATGAGGAATTTATATTTTATTCTGGAAGAAATAGTGAATCAGTAAAAGTTTATGACAAGGGAATGATAAGTCAGACCTGTGTTGTATTTTGACAACTTTGTGAAGGATGTATTGGAAAGGAAACTATTACAAAAGTGAAAGTTGATGAGAGGTCTAAACTGGGGCAGTGCCCAAGTTACTATAAGACAGATATGAGAGACACCATGGTGGTAAAGTCAATAAGACTTGGCATGTGAGTAGCTGTGGATGGGAATAAAGGAAAGAGAATAATCAAAAATGATTTGGATTTCAGATGTGGGAGGCTGGGAGAATAGTGCTATCAGGATTAGGGAAGCTTGGCAGAGAGTTGAATTTTTGAAAGAAGATGATAAGTATTGGTTTGGATTCTATCATTGTTTACTCTTGTTAAAAGTTAATTCATGGTTGAATTTCTTATCTATGAAATAAGAGAATTGGTCTAGAGATCTCCAAGGTCTTTCCATCTCTAAAAATATAGGACTGAAGGTCTATGAAAGAGTATGACCCATCCAGGCATCAAACTGCAATGCTTTATTAACTCTGGATCCATAGGGCCAAAGCATTTCCACCAGTCATTCTGAATATGTTACTTAAGTTCTTTTGCAGATGAAGCATTGCCAACAATTTTCAAATATTATTTGGCAAACAGAATTTGCAGTAGTGACATCCTTTCCCCTCATTCCATTGCTCCCCATGATTAAAATAAAAAACAACACCACAAATATCTCCTTGAAGTTTATACATTCACTGTTCCTCCTACAAACATTCTAATAAAAAGTAAACAAAAAGGAAATGAAAGGAAGAGACAGTCTGCTAAATTCTCTTTAGGAGTGTTTGATTGTCTTTTTAATCAGTTTGATTTTTTATAAAGGAACTGACCTATTTTTATGACACCACGAAGTGGGTATGGAAACTCAGACATAAAATCCTTCAAAGTAATAGAAGATGGCTCTTACTGTAGACCTCTCCCAGCTTGATGATATAACCATCAAATCACTTTTATGTCTTCTTGCTTATCTCAACTTCTAACTCAATAGTTACGAGATGGAATCCCATTAATTTGCTTTCCCAACTGTTTTCAAACTATCATTATCATTCATCAAGCACTTATTTTAAGTTAGGCACTATGTTAAGTGCTAAGGATTGAAAGAGAAAAGCAAAAACTATTCCCTGTTCTTAAGGGGCTCATAGTCTAAAAGGGGAGATGACATGCAAAAAATTACATACAAACAAGATATATACAGGCTAACTTGGGGATAATCAACCAAAGGAAGGCACTAGTATTCAAGAAAATCAGGAAAGGCTTGCTATAGAAGATGGAATTTTAGCTGGAAGATAAAGGACAAGAGGAGGGAAAGAATTTCAGGCATGGAGGACAATCAATGAACATGCATCCAAGTCAAGAGAAATGGCAAGGAGGCCAGTGTCACTGAATTGCAGAGTATATTGTTGAGTGGGGACCTGGAGTAGGCCTTTAGAAGGATAGGAGTGGGATAGGTTATGAATAGCTTTAAAAGCCAAACAGCAGATTCTATATTCAATACTGAAGATGATAAAAAAAAAAGTTACTGGAGTTTATTGAATAGGGGGAATGACATAGAGCTTCACTTTCAAAGATCAGTCTAATTGTTGAGTGAAGGATGTTTTAGAGTGGGGAAGAGATTTGATATGGGAAGACCAACTATCAGGCCATTACAATATTCTAGACATGAAGTGATGTTTACATCTGGATGGTGGCAATGTAAGAAGAGAAAAGGAGATGTCACAAAGAATATTAACGAAGGTAAAATGGACAGGACTTGGTAACATATTATATATGGAGGGCTAAAGAGAAGAAAAATTCTGGAAGAATCCTAGGTTGTGAACCTATGTGACTGGTAGGTGTGTTATTGGAATTTGGGGGGTTCTTTGGGGTTCATTTGAGCCTTTAATATTTAGATATAAAATATAAACTTCCTGTGGATGTTTAGGGGACTTTGAAACTACATTTCCCATGATTCTTCTTGTAATACAGGTAGACAGGAAGTGTGATTACGTAGAGAAGATTATAAGACTCCTGAGGGATTGGGAGACTCCCTCTTTTCCTATGAAGCAGCCCGTGGGCAGAAGGTAATGGCGGGCGATTTGAATTAGATCTTAGCAGGTGTGTGGTCTTTCTTAAATTTACCAACATGGCTTTAAATAAAATATTAATACTTTTATCTATATCCATCTATATCAGTTTTACTCATAACAGTAATGGCGACCATGAAGGGATGTAATTCTCAATTTTTAAGATAGCCTACCAAGCCATGCAACTCTGAGAGCATTTAAAATCCTCTCCAGAGCTATGGACTTGCTCTTGCCATTTTGGAGTTTTTGGTTTCGCTCTTTCTCTTCTCCCTGTTCTCCCCAGCCACATGGCTGCTTTTTAGGGAAAGGGGAAAGTGGCTTTAAATGCCATGTTTTTGCTGATAGCAGTTTGTTTTGCCTACCCGATTACTGGACCCTCCCTGGATCCCTTGTTTTTTTCCTGCCACCCAGGGCCAATCCTAGCTCCTGCTAGGCTGTTCCAGTGCCGGATACCTGCTACTGCCTCTGCTGCTGACCCTCAACTGTTCCTGCCAACACTGACCCCATACGGCCAAAATGCCAGTTTCCTGCCTTGCTGTTGCTGCTGTTTCTGCTGCTGATCCCGAACCCCAGCCGCCACTTCTGGAGCTGCTTCTGCTGCCACCTGGGACTAGAGAAGTAGAAACCCTTTCTCTCTCATTTAACACACCTGGGACTTTCCTAGAGGTGTTTCCTCATAGACATTAATGACTTTTAATCTGAAGAAAGCTTCTCTAGCTACCTCCTCGCCCCACAAACCCTCCAAGTGGTTCTCTTAAAGCCTGACCTAGGAAACCCCCAACAAGCCCTCCACGTGGGATCTCCAACCTGCAGCTTTCTCTAGCCCCTACCCCAGTTGCCTTCCATGTGGCCCTAACTTTTACTCTTCAAACAGGAAGTAGAATGGCAAGCATGGGCCACATGGCCTATTTCAAACTATTCCTTGTGATTATCTTGCCTGAAACTTAGGGGAGGGATTCACCCACACACACACACTAGGCCTCCCTAAGACTTTGAACTATATACCCTTATGGAGTCATCTACACTGTGCTCAGAGCAGAGCTCAGTTAGAAGGAACTTGAATTGGACCAGAGGTGGATTTTAAAACAGACTGAATGGGGTTTCTTTTTTAAAAGTCTCTGTATCTTATTGTATTTTGCTGATTAGTTTTGTGAATTAATTTTGTTGTTTTGTTGATTTTTTCTGTTGCACTGAATCATTTTAAGCTAATGAAGTTTTGGCTGCTAGATTAATTCTGTTTATGATTTTTTTGTAACTCCAAAATAGTGAACAAATCTATTAGAATTGGTAAGAAAGGTTTTTTGACTACATAGCTTGTAATCTGTTCCTCATATTGTATTTCCTGATTTCTTTAAGGTTTCCATTTTTTTCTAAGTTTACCTGTATTAATTCAATTCTGATATCTGTACAATTTATGAACATCTTAAACATTTTTAAATTGTAAAAAAAAGCCCATAAGCCTTATGTATACTGGATTTGCCATCTCAACTATAGGATCACATGCCTTAAGTTTTTATTCTATCTTGATAATTGTGTACAACCTTGAAGATTTTAATGCCTTGATGATTTAAATTATAATTTTATAAGAGGTCTTTAGAATTGGCTTTAGATGCATATTACCTTTCTGTATAAATGATAAAGTTTTATATATTTGTTATAAAGAATTTTGTCTTAAAGGGGTAGAGGAAACAAATGAAGGTTTCCTGCCCAAGCTTTTGTATATTATACAGTAAGTCAGGAGATCTGTATGTTTGATGTTTTGTCTCTATGTTTTAGCTTGCTTTCCCATCAGAAGGATCTAGAATTCCTGAGGATAATTTAGACCCAGAAGTTTTTTATCTTTTAATCAGATTTTTTTTAGGCTGTGCCCCACAATAACTATAGAGGCAGTAATGGAGTTTGTTAAGAAAATATCTTAGCCAAGGTTGAATGATTTACTATACTGATTGAATTTGTGACAAATATACAATTTTTAAACATCATAGCAAGGGGTTATAATAATGGCTTTGTTTGCTACTGTCTTTAAAAGTGTTATTGGAAATTATGGTACTTTATTTGAATGTGCATTATGAATCTGCTATTTTATAAAAACCATTTACACTCACAGTTCATGGAAACGCTTAACAGGAATGGATCTCATTTTTAGGTGAAAAACCTTTCACTAATTCTAAGCTATATATTTTTTATTTTTAAAACATTCTTTTATTTTTCTTCCTTGCATGTGCAATGTAATATGTGTTCTTTTCTCTCATTTTTATGCTTGAGGGCATTGTATTTTTTCCCTGAATTTTTAAATTTTCTTATTGTTTTTCCTTTTAATTTTTTCAATAGAGCAATTGATTTTTTCTTTTTCTCATTTTTGTACTTAAAGTACATATAATCAAAGTTAATCCTTTTTGATTTTATAGTAATATAAGTTTAATATAAGTATATGTTTGCTATAATATTAAGGTATACCCAAAAAAAGCCTTAGACTATGGTAACCTGCCAATTATTGATAAATATTATGGGACTGTGATTAATGTCTCTCTGTCTGATTCCAGGAGAAGGGAGAAAAAGAGCCACAAGGTCATGGAGACCAATTGAGAATCTGCAGAGTGCCAAGGAGCAAGAGGTCATGCAGACCATGGATTGAGGAAGTTCTATGCCAATGCTGAAGGCTTGAAACTAGTGTTTGAGGTTCGGGGTTGCAGTTTCTAACATGTTAGAGGCCAGACTTGCCATGAGCTTCTTTTCCTAGTAAGCATCTAAGATTGGCTATCATTATAGCTCATCCCTGAGAAGGTGCACACAAATCAGACCAGGGAAAGACATTTCCCTTGCACACATATTTGGTCCTGTTATTTCTCTTATATATAGAATGGCAACTTTCTGTAGTCCTGACTCCTGAATGGTTAATTGAAAACTGCTTTAATCACTTTAATTGGACCTTGATTCAAAGACCTGTTATAAATTCATTTTTCCTTACATTTTTCTGCACATAAGATTTTGACATTTTACATTTCATTCACAAGTTAATTTTTTCTCTTTTATTTGGATTTTATTTGGATTTTATTCTTTTTTATTTCTTTTGCCATTTGATTTCATATAATCCCATGACTCAGCCATGTATCCTTAGCTGACCTGGGGTACCCTCTTCAGAGGAGAATGTGTTAATGATTCTCCTCAGGGGTGTGTGTAAGTTTTATAATCATAATGTTTATATCATAATCTATAATGTAAAATTTTAACTCTTTTAAGAGTAATTTCAGGGGGAGTGTATAATTCTCCTCAGAAGGGAATGTATGTTTTATAATCTATAATGTAAAGTTTAAATTCGTTGAGAGAAATTTTAGGATAAGAAATTTGCCATCTCCCCAGAATCCAGACAACAAACCTGTTTGGAGAAGGCACTATGAAGATGCCTGAAGAGCCTTCACTGGATCATGAAGATCCAAATTGAACTTTGGGGTGTAGGTAATTGAACTATGGGGAGTTGCATGCATTTGTTTTGAATGTACACTCTTGTGCCAATAGGGGACTGCCCCAATTGGCTTTTTGTCAACGTGGCTAGTTTTTATCCTCTTTTCTTTTATCCCAAATTCCTGTAATTTAAAAGTTGACTATGTTTAAAAGATCCATCGAGAAAGACCAGTCTTTTCTCTGGATTTCAGGAGGGAATGTGTTATTGGAATTTGGGGGCTTCTTTGAGGCTCATTTGAGACTTTAATATTTAGATATAAAATATAAACTTCCTGTGGGCATTTAGGGGACTTTGAAACTATATTTCGCATGATTCCTCTTGTAATACAGGTAGACAGGAAGTGTGATTACATAGAGAAGATTATAAGACTCCTGAGGGATTGGGAGACTCCCTCTTTTCCTACGAAGCAGCCAGGTGGGCAGAAGGTAATGACAGGTGATTTGAATTAGATCTTAGCAGACACGTGGTCTTTCTTAAATTTACCAACATGGCTTTAAATAAAATATTAATACTTTAATCTATATCCATCTATATCAATTTTACTCATAACAGGATGGTGGAACCTTAACAAAAGGAAAATTAGGAAGTGAGGAGAGGTTTTGGGGGAAAGATAATTAGTTCAGTTTTAGATATGTTGAAATTAAGATGTCAATATCCAGTTCAAGATGGCCAACAGACCCTGGAAATATGAGACTAGAGGTCAGCAGAGAGGTTAGGTTAGATAAATAGACCTGAAATGATCATTGTAGAAATGATAATTGAGTCCAAGGGAGGCAAGGATGAAGGAGGAGATACTGGGGGGAAGATATCAGACATATCAGGAAAAAAACAAAGTATGTTTGATGACAAATGCAATGTGTAGCACAAAAGCAGTTATGTTGTCTCTCAAGCTAGAGGTATGTTTACATAGGGATAAATATACTAATTCCCAGTTTGTTTCAATTCAGCATAAGGGCGCTTAAGAGTTGGACTGGATCCTTGTCTGGCTGCCTTCCAGAGTCTGTGGGAAGATACCACATACCCTCTATGTCCCTACACTAGAGTTAGAGTTCTGCTATCATCAACTCTATCTTTACTTCAGATGATGGAGTAGATATAAAGGGTACAGTAGGGCAAGCCATTCATTCATGGGCTCCATCTGCATCATTTCTGCCTCCCTCCTCCCTGCAAAATACTAGTACTTCTACTTGCCCAGCCTCCTGGAAAGTTTTAAGATCAATAGGTCAATGCTGAGAAAATTTGGCTTCAAGGCTTTAGTTAATCAGTCAACAAGCATTTAAGGACTAATGAAGTAGCAGACACTATGCTGGGCACTGGGGATAATAAAAGCAAAAATCAAATCATCTTTGTCTTTAAGTAGTTTAGATTCTATGATGAGAGACAGTCTGTGTATGGATATATGGAATAAAGAGAAGGTAGTTAGAGATGCTACTAGCAGTTTGGGTGAGGAGTTAGTTGGGAAAGGTTTCATTTAGAAAGTGTTTCTTGAGTAGAGGGTGTAAAGAATTCTATGAGGCAGAGGCAAGGAGGGAATACAACATTGTCATATATCTTTAAAAAAAAAAACCACCCTTATCTTCCATTTGAAAATCAATACTGGATATTGGTTCCAACGCAGAGTGGTAAGAATTAGGTCATGGGAGTTAAGTGACTTGCCAAGGGTCCCACAGGTAGTAAGTATCTAAGGCCAAATTTGAACCCAGGACCTTCCCACCTCTGGGCCCAGCTCTTAATCCACTGAACCACCTACCTGTCCCCTGGCAGACATGTTAGTTTTTGAGAAATACCCTTTTTCCCCTTAAAAGAAGATTAAATGTACTTTTTTTTTCTGCTCAGATCTAGAAACTTAGCATTGGCCATTCCTGGATATGGAAGGATGTGTGCGACTTCATGGGTAAGCTAGATGGTGCAGTGGATAGAACACAGAGCTTGGAATCAGGAAGATTTATCTTCTTTGTGAATCTAAATCCAGCCTCAGACGCTTGCTGTGTGACTGTGGGTAAGTCACTTAATTGTTTTCCTCAGTCCCTCATCTATAAAATGAATTGGAGGAGATGTCAAATCTTCCACTACCTTTGCCAAGAAAAACTCAAATGAGGTCATGAATCATACTGAACAAGTATGACTTCATAGGCAACCGTTACAGTATGATTTGATAAGTAAGTCCAAGAGAATTGCCTGATTCAGAGATGTGAAATAACAGGGACACACAGAGAATATATTTCAGTGGCAGGGTTTGAACCCAGACCTTCTTGTCTTCAAGTTCAGCACTCTATTCTCTATGACATGCTGTCTCTCAAATTCATCATTATGTTGCTCAAATAATACATTTGTTCATACACATGTCAACATCAAAGGATGATAATGTTAGAGCAGGGAGGGATCTTGAAGCTCAAAGGTTTATAGGATTATAGATTAGGAAAGGGAAGGAACTTTAGAGACCATGCTGTACACCCCCTTTAGTTTTCAGTTGTGGGGAACAGAAATCCAGGAAAATTTAAGTGGCTTTCCCATGGTCATAGATAGTATGTATCCGAGGTGAGATCGAGTCCAGCTCTCTCCTTTTACAGATAAGGAAACTGAAACCCAGAGATTTAACTCACACGGTTAAGACACTGTTGGTCATTTTGGCTGGTTAGCTTAAAGCATGATGCCAATGAGGCCAAGGTTGTAGTTTAAATACTCATACTGGCCATTCAGAGCTGCCTAGAGAATAATTCTAGGCTCTGGCCCTAGCCCACACTTGTAGATCTGGCCAGAATGTCTGCTTTTGGTCACCTCAGAAACCCATTAAGTGAGAATGGACAGATTAGCACAAATTATTCTTCCCAAAGCATGTATTTTACTGAAAATACACAAGTCACATCAAAGGCTAGATTCTGAGTGCGTATAGGCTTGCATTTAATTTCATGCATTTCTGAATGTATCATATTTATAACACAAGTCCTCTTTCACATTAAGTGGATCCCCTTGTGAAGAATTTGTAGGAAGGCATGGGTGGGAGCCACACAAGATGGACAGATATAGGTTGGATGCAATTCGCCCTGTTTGAGGGAATAGACACATTGACAATAAATTCATACATCCTAGAAAATGAAGGTGTATAATCCAGGATACCCATATAATGCACTGTTTCATTCATATATATGTGTAATATACATCTCTATATATCTATATACCTATAATTCTCTTATATGCAATATATAGAACTTTCTATACAAAATGCTCTCTCTATATATAAATCTAATACCTTCCTATCCCCTCCAGGATCAAATATAAAATCATGTTTGGTCTTTGTAATCTTCCTATTATCTTTCTAGTATATATGTATATTTCTCTCTCTCCCTTTCTCTCTCTCTTTCTCTCTCCCTATCTTCCTGTCTGTCTGTCTAACCATCTATCTATCTATCTATCTATCTATCTATCTATCTATCCACACACTTAGTATATTGTTTATTTGGGTTCTTATTATCTTTTTTTATATTTTGTATATTTTTCCCCCTTTGAGCAAGGAGTGAATCTTCCCAATTAAATTCACTAGTTTGAGGTTCAGTTATGGGAGACAGTTAAGCTATGCAACAACCTCACATGGAATTGTTTAGGGACAAATGGGTGACATGTTTAAGCAAGTTGAAAGAGCTTTGAACTTGGCCTGAGGATGGTGTCTGCTTTGCCATTGTTCAGATAAAACAGCTTCATTATTAAGTTCCACTGAAAAGTAAAGAGTCCTGTCATCTACATTGCTTAGATTTTGAGCCAGAGGGTAAAAGAATTAAGTATGGTTTCAAATGACATGAAACCAGTTTTCTTTCAACGTTGGTTTTTCTTACATGTTATATTCCTGTTATTGTTGACCAGGGCTGACTCAGACCCTTCTGATGGGCCAGCCTTGGGATTAGAATGAAATCAGACACTTGTACATGGACCATCCAATTTAAGAAGTTCACTCAACAAAAGCATGGAAAGGATACTCACCAAGATAGAATATTGCTTCAGATAGGCACAACTTATTTTCTCAACTTTCCATACAGAAATGCAACTGGTCAGAAGGGTGTCTTCGATCAGAAAGATAATGGCTGTTGTTCTTTCCATGCTTGCCTTGTACCTATCATAAAGGAGAAAGCATTTGGTTTGCCATTCACAAATCATCACAATCTGGCTCCAAGCTCTCTTTTCAGTCTTCTTTCATTTTACTGACCCCGAGCATACCAAACTCCAGTCAAATTAGAATGCTTACTATTCCCTGGCATTGTATTGACCTCTTCCAACCTCTGACTTCAGAGACAGGATTCTTTCCATTCCATCACATTCTTTTCATTATACCACCAGAATAGCATACTGCAGTGTTTAAATGCCCACTGAATGAAGTACTATTCTGTGCATGAAACTGTCCCCAATTCTTCTAGGTAGAAATGATCCTGTCCCCTTCAAATGTCTCCTATGACTTTCACCTTTCCTATCTCTATATCACAGGCTGACTTTTATTATTGTTACATATATGCATTTTAAAATTTCTTCTTATAGCAGAGTAGGGTAGGAAGAAGAAGAAAAGCATTTATATAGCACTTACTACATGCCAGGCACTGTGCTAAGTTCTTTTCAAATATTATCTTATTTAATTCTCACAACAACTCTGGGAGGTAGGTGCTATTGTTTTCTCCATTTTACAATTGAGTAAACTGAGCCAAACAGAAGTTAACTGACTTGCCCAGAGTCACACAGTTAATAAATATTTGAGCCTGGATTTGAACTCAGATTTTGCTAAACTCAGCCCCGGTGTCCTATCCACTGTGCCACTTAGGTGCAAGAGCAAATCTTTTAAGCTCCAACATAAAGTTTTTTTCCTCTTTAAATACCCATGTTGCATGGTCTTGTGCTTGTAGCAGGAGGGTAATAAATGTTGAATAGAACTGAATTATTTTGTAATTGGAATTAATAGGCCATGTGCAGGCAAAACAAAAAAAATTAAAGACAGAGAATCTAGTTGACATGGATCAAGACCTGGCATTTCTCTAGAAGGTAGTAGTAGCTGATAAAATCTTCTCTTATAGCTATAGGGATTTTGGTGGGTGTGGGGTCCCTGGGGAATCTGTTACAGTTAGATGAAATTTCTTGCCCTTTGAAAGGTTCTTTTTAAAAACAGAACTTTCTCCTATATCACTAATGAAACATTTCCTGACTACTTTTCTCTTAAGGTTATTCCCTCCTCCCTGTCTTACACTGCCAATACTCACTCTGGAAAAATAAGTCATAGTCATTGCCATTAGAACATTGTTTTCATTTGCCTGTCCTTCACATGCTTGGGTGGACATCACCCTATCTCACCAATGGGTTTGAGGACTGCTCATTACCTATAACCTTGTTTAGCAGGCCTACTGAGATGGTTTACCAGTGTGGCCCCTGCACGTGATACAGCTTCTTGAAGCTACAGGTGAGAGCTGAGTAACAGGTAGATACCAAAAGTGGATAAGAAGAAATCATAAAATTAAATACAAAAAAAATTAAAGAAAACAAAAAATTTAAAAATTAAAAAAGTGAATAAGCAACCCTGAAAAGGTTCACAATAATAGTCCTCACAATAATTAAAAAAACCTCACAATAATAGTCCAAGAGAGAAGTAATGAGAGCCTAATGTGATGTAAGTCATGGTTTTTATTTATTATTATTATTTTTAAAACCCTTACCTTCCATCTTGGAGTCAATACTGTGTATTGGTTCCAAGGCAGAAGAGTGGTAAGGGCTAGGCAGTGGGGGTTAAGTGACTTGCCCAGGGTCACATAGCTGGGAAGTGTCTGAGGCCAGATTTGAACCTAGGACCTCCCGTCTCTAGGCCTGGTTCTCAATCCACTGAGCTGCCAAGTAGCCCTCCATGGTTTTTATAAAAAGAAAAAGAAAAAGGTACAGATACAAGAGATAATGAGGCAAACTGGAAATTGAGTGGATACCCATCAAACTGGGGAAATGGCTAAACAAATTATGGCATATGATTGTGATGGAATACTACTATTCCATTACAAGCAATGAGCAGGCTAATCTTAATAAAGCTTGGAAAGAATTATGTAGGATGATGAACAGTGAAATGAGTAGAGCCAAGAGAATATCACACACAGCTACAGATTTAATTCTTGAAGAATAATTTGTGAATGCTACCTCAAGAGAGTGAATTGAAAGGTGGAAACATGAAAGACATAATTTGTATAAATATACCAGTCTCCTGGATGATGCTTTCTGTGATGTGGGACAGGGGGAGGGGCTGGGACAGATAAGCAGAAGAGATAAGCAGAAATGTCAAAACTTGGCAACGGAATATCTGGAATGACAGAGAGTGAGGAGTCCAGAATAATGCCTTGAAAACTGTAAGGATGATGATGCTTTCAGCAGAAATAGGGAAACTTGGAAGATAGTGGGTTTAGAAGGAAAAAAAATGCAATGAGAGGTGAACTGCAGATCACAACCCATCCTGTATGGATTCCTATATAAGAATACGACTTTGTCATATATGACTCAGTTCTTCCCATTTGATTCTGTCCCATTCAAAATGACAAGAAAAAAGATGGGGTTTTGCTCACCAGTCACTGCCTTCATGATACAATGCTCAGAAGAGGGCAGGTTGGGAGCTTGCTTGCACAGTAGAGAAAGGAGTAGAGGAATATTGGGGGATAAAGCTATATATGTATGTGTTGCGGAGAAAGCCAACAATTGACTTTAAGGATCATTTTTTCTACCTTAAGTAGTTCATCAGACAACCATGGCTCCCTTGGGGCCGACTATAGTCCTCTAGGATCTTTGGGGAACATATGTATCTAAAGGATAGAGAAAAACTTTACTAAGGAGTTGTTAAAAGATCAAAAGATATATTTATCAATAAATCAATTTACTTCTTTGTGATCTGACATTCTTATCTCCCTCACTGAGAAATCATGATCATTAAAGGACTCAAAGTTTTCTGTGACACTTGGAGATAGATGCTATCTTTATATTATTTGGCATTGGGATTCAAGGTGCTATTACTGTTTTTGACAGTGATTTTTATGACCTTAGTCAAATCAAGCCATATTTATCTTCTTCAGAGTTTTTTCAATCCATAAAATGGGACCAGCAAGAACAAACACTTTTCAAGTAAAAGTATGAGGAGTATTTGTTGAATTGACATGACTGCACTTGCATTTAAATCCTAAAATTTCAAAGCCAATTCTCAATGATCAAACTGGTGATTTTATAAAGTGGATATTTCATACTACCAGTGTTTTTTTTTTTGGTTTTTCCTTTTTGATCTCCAGTTGGTACCTATTTAGCCATTCTGTCCTTATGAATACCAGTCTCAGAGAATATGGTGGGAAATTCTCACTGATAATAGAGAGTTTTATAAGTCAATGGACAAAATGAGGAAAACAAGTTTTCCTTTCAAGTGTGTTATAGGTTTAATGGGTTTTTATTATTCCTTTTCTTAGAGATGAGGTGTACTATATATTAGGGAAAATGTCAAACTTGGAATCAGAAAGATCTGGGTTCAAATCCTACCCCTTATATGTAATACATCTGGGGCAGTGGAAAAATCACTTCAGTTCATTGTGTTCCCAGGCCATGATGAGTTACAGATCTGCATTTGTAGAAGAAGTTTCCACACAAAAGAGTTCTTGCTTTTGTGAAATTATAGACCCTAAAAAATAAAATACTTTTCCAATTAAACCAGATAGGATAAAGCATTATTAAAAATACAAATGTATATTCTGAAACATAAATCCTAATGATAGCATGGAATAGTAGAAAGGATACTGGACTTGGTATTAGAAAGACATGGTTTCAAATCCCATCTCAGACAATTTTTAGCTGTATGCCTTGGACAAGTCAATTTACATTTCTGTGCCCTGATTTCCTCATCTTAAAAATGAGAAGGTTGACTTCAATTGCTTCTAAAGTCTCTTCCAGGTCTAAATTTAGGATCTAATGATTCTATGATTTCTGTTCATCCTTGAAGGCCCTTCTCTGAGCTAGTGGTTCTAAAAGAATGTGCCTGAAATTTTGCTGTGTCAGGAATTATAGGGAGTTTACATATGTAATCATTGTGCAAATGGGAGCTCTTGACTTTTCAGTCATGTGTCAGGATTCTTTATAACAAAGAATAATATTAGGCTATGAACAAGAAAGAAAATTAAATATTGCTGCCAGTGTGAATTATGGGAAAAATTCCACCCCATGGTTTTGTTTAGGATCCTTCTTTTGTGAATTGGTAGAACGTTGGTGTCATTCCTTCAGCCTCAGGTATTCATTGGGAGATTTTCCCATTCTTTTGGCTTGTCACCCTCTCCTACAAGACAAGCATATATGGGAGCGCATAACACACTGACTCTGTTAGCCCACGTTCAAATGTGGGCTTACACTATCCCAGAGGGTAGGTTGCACTATCCCAGAAGAAACTTGTTTTAAAAAAGCAAAATGAAATAGAAATTCCAGAATAAGCAACCAACTGTTCACGTATAAAAGACCCCAGAATTATGTGCAGTCTCATAGATTCCTCTTTTCTGCAGTTCTTGTCATGGCTTGCTGCTACCTGGCTGCTCTCTGACAGTTGAGTTTATTATTGGAGGGGTGGGGGTGAAATGGTGATATCTGATGGCATTTCTCTCTCCCTCCCCTTTCTCATGCTTTTCTTCATGGTTCAGGTGTACAGACATAGTCTTCTAGTTTCTCTGCAAAGGCTGGTAAATCTGGAATCTTTCCACACCATCAAGAAGCAAGATAAGGGCATTTTTTTTAAAACAAATTCTTTATCTTTTCTTCTGAGTGATGCATTATCTTCTTGAAAGCTATTCCTAGACTTGTTCATCCAATCTGGGTTGCCAGCCCCACCCATCAGCATGTGCATTTTCCTTAGAGGCAGACTTTTTTTTTTTTTTTTTAAATTATCACTAGCTACTCAAATGGGGCAAAGAGGAAGAAAAGATAAATACCTAGTACTCACTATAGAAAATTATATCAATTAGCCTCAGTCAATCTATTTACACAGCAATAAAAACAATAGTCTTCAGTGTTAGGGGTAACAGGAGATGGGTGCCTGCTTTATTCTTAGTGTGCTTACTGCCACTGTTGTTGACTTGTTAAAACCAGTATTTTTCCAAAATGATCATTTATTAATCCTATTGTTTGTCTTTAATAGCACTCAAGCTTCCTGGGTATGTTAACTAGTAATCTGACAAAACTAAGAAAACCACCACTTCTCACCGCCTTAGTGATTAGTTATAATGCTTTAAATACAAACATGGGCACTGTAGATTTCATGACAGAAAGACATGAGGATTAACCCTGATAAGATCAAAATGAAGACAGGCCTTAGGAGAAATTCAAGCTCATTCAATTAAGAAGATTTAAATGCTTTTTGGCCCTGAAGAGATTGATTTCTGGGATTTTTTTTTTTTTTATTCATCCTAAGGCTTCCCCCATCCCCCAACATAAAATGTCTAGGTCTTCCTTCTGAATGTTGGGAGGAGTAGAATAAGGAGGTCTGGCCTCCAGAGTCCTCCTGTCCTGTCCAACTACCTTCCTATCCTTGTCTAAACTCAGTCTCTCAGGCTTCACTTGATTTCAAAGCTAAAAGAGTATTATTATTGGAATAAAACATTTTCTTGGTTTGAATATAGTACCTTAAGGATTGTAAGGTGTTTTACCTATACTTGACCATCATAACAATGCTGTGGTTGTCTATATAAATACATACTGTAGCATAGGCATGAGACCTTCATATTTTCTTTTGTAGATGGTCAGGGGAAACTATTTTGAGTGGTTGTAAATCTATTCCAGGAGGACCTATAGTTTTACAGGACTTAATACATTCAGCATGATATCATCAACAAAGAGAAACATCTGGAGAACCTCGTCATCCTCAGAGAAGTCCTTTTCTACTTGAAATTTATGTTGGATCTTTTTTACCTTTGTGCTAAAAACCTTTGATGATCATATAACTCCCTGTTTTATGTTTCTCTCATTGTTAAACAAAGCTATTTCTAGCATATCTTTCAAGGAGACTTGAGTGATGGGAGATACCTTATGGCAAAAGGCATTTAAGGTTGTGTTTTATTCCACCAAATCAAATGGTTTTTCAAAATCTGAAAGCACACTGGTCTTTTGTATTCTTTACATAACATCAATAGATTACAAAATAGTAAAGATGTATCTATTGACCACATTAATTATTTAATATAATTTTACAACACATAATATACAAAAGTGTATATAGTGTTGCTTATAAAAGTTTGCCTGATATTCCCTGATAATTCCTTCTTCCAGCACTCTTGTAATTAATGCATTGATGACTTTCATACAAACCTTCTATAGATAATAATATTAAAACCTAGTATTTATATAACACTTACTATGTGCCAGACTTTGTGCTGATCACTTTATATTCTTTTTATTATTGTTACTTAATATTGAATATTATTGTTATCTTATTTGATTCTTAACAACCCTGAGAGGTAAGTGCTATTATTATTCCCATTCTACTGTTGAGAAGGCTGATAAAAACAAAGGTAAAAGACTTGCCCAAGGTTACAGTTACTAAGTAGCTTAAACTAGATTTGAACTTGGCTCTTCCTGACTCCAGGTTTTTTGCAATTTCCTGATCAGCTCTTTTCTTCCATTTCAGTTTTAGATCCAATTCATTGTCTATTGATATTCTTTGTCCCAGATTAATGGACAAGCTCTATAATTATCCAGGTTCTACCAATAATTCAACTCAATTCAATAAACATTTAATAAGTGCCAACTGTATGCCATGCACTGAGCTTACTGCCATCTAGATACTGGTAGCTGTTGACACTGTCTTGGTTGCCTTTTTTTTTTTTTTTTTTTTTTGGCGTTAATAAGGTTTGAGATAGTCACCATTTGGTTGTTTCTTTCCTTGATTTATATAAATCTCCAATGCCCACAAAATTGTGTCACCTCAGACATAAATCTCCTGAATATACACTTTATACACTTGACCCAATCCAGCTGCTTTTCTCAGTTCTGCTCTTGTAATTGCCATTTTTATTTCCTCTCTCAGCACATCCAAGACTTTGGGCTAAGTGTGTGGTAGTCCCACTGTCTCTAACGGTAAAAATAATTTATTATAGTAATTTTTGAAGACTTTTTCTGTTTTTGTTGCTTTTCTTCCATTTTCAACCTTAAAAGATCCTTGGAATGATTTTTGCTTCATTTTTCATGCTGAGCTTTCTTTAAACTGATTTTATGATTTCACTACTTCTTTCTAATTTGTGAAATACTACTGCTCATAATTGCCCACTATCTTTTGTGAGCTTTTACATATTTTGAATCGATTTTACCATTGGCTACTATTTCTCTCAAGTGGGAAGTTTGTCAAATATTTGCTGATTTGGGTGCTTTATGTACTTTGCTAGTCTTTTTGTTGTGGCCTTAATTTCACATTGGTTAAATTTTTGTATAAAATTATGCATTTGGTGTCAATGTCATTTTTGTTTTTTTCTTTTCTTTTTTAGCAACAATATTTATTTTAAAGATATTTTTAAATTTTTCTAATTACATGTAAAAACAATTTGTAACATTCATTTTTTATAATACCGAGTTTCAGTTTCTTCCCTTTCTCCCTCTCTGCTTATTGAGAAGGTTTTAAAAGTATAGATTCCATCAGTTTTTTCAATGGAGGTAGATAGCATTTTTCATCATTAGTCCTTTGGAATTTCTTAGATCATTATATTGCAGAGAATAGCTAAGTCATTCACAGCTGATCATAATATAATATTGGTGTTACTTTGTAAAGGGTTCTCCTGGTTTTGCTCACTTCACTTCACTTTGCATCAGTTCATATAAGCCTTTCCAGGTGTTTCTGAAAGCATTCTGCTTGTAATTTCTTATAATGTAATTGTACTCCAACAAAATCATATACTACTCTTGTTTAGCCATTTCCCAATTGATGATCATCTCCTTAATTTCCAATTCTTTGCCAACACAAGAAGAGGGGCTATAAATGTTTTAGTACAAATAAGTCCTCCTCCCCTTTTTAAATCTCTGGGATACAGGTCAAGTAGTAGCATTTCTGGGTCAAAAAACAATTATTAAAAATTATATTGACATGCAAAAAAAGCAAAAAATAAAATTAACTTGCTTATCATTTCTTAAGGCACAGAAGAACTCCATATATGTATCTCAAGTGCTTATTTTTTTGTTCCTGTTGGTCAATGCCCCTAGAAAGGAAAAAAAGATTCTCTACCTTTGCCCAGTTTCCTATTCTCCTGCTCCTGGGAAAGCCCTGGAATGTGACTGAAGTACTTTAACAGGTCACCCCCTTAATTAGTATTCTTGCATATGGTGGCTTCTTCTATGCAGAGAGCTAGCTGCCTAATAGTTTTCCAAAGACTGAATTTAATTAAAATCATAATTCTACTTCAAATGGAACCACATATTGATTCAACACCAAAATATTCAAGGTATGATATTTTCTAATTAATATTTAAAGGCAATTTACTTGCCTTTCTCTCCATTTTTCATCTTAGCATCCTCAGCTTTCTTTTCCATCACACTGCAACTGTCAATGGAAAAGTGAAAAAAGACTATATAGGACCAGAGGCCATTTTGTGTCTTTCTTTTTTTTTTTAAATGGGTCATCGCGGCCAAAAATTTAGCCCTAAATAATCAACATACTATGATGATAAGAGGAGCCACAGGGCATTTGATTGTCATACTCTTTCTGGTGGTAATGACAGAACTAATTTGATTACTCTGCCCAAAGCAAGGATGAGAGGCTAAAAAAGGTGAGGAGGTTTTCTTGAAATGACAGGGTAGATGGTAAGAAATCCTGCCTCATAGGTTCACTGGATGGGATATGAAGGATAAGCTGGAGTAGGCTGGGAATATCAGGCAGGCAGGAACATGGAGGATGGATTGGAGAAGGGAGAGCCATAAGACAAAGGTAACATATTACAGTCCAAAGCCTAAATATGCAACAGCATGTGAAAAAAAAAATTTACTAACATACTTGTCTTAGAACCTCCCAAGTCACTTTTATTCTATCTTCTTCATTTTTTTAGTCTTTTTGTTGTGTAAATTCCTTTCTCCACTACTCTGCTTATCTCCTGCTCTATTTCTCACTTCCTCCCTTTCTTCCCTCTCTGCCCCCCACCCCCATTTCCCTTTTCCATCAGCCTCAACTCTTCCCTGTCACTATAAATTGGTTGGCCTTACTATAGGGTTGAACTGTTTTTTTAGGATTTAGTTTATGTCCCCAATTTTAATATCAAGAGGATTTAATACATTATATTCCGTAAGGGAATAAAAATCTCTATGCCAGTCATTTTCTTTTTGTTCCTGTGGACCCATGTCCCTGGAGATAAAAAAAGAAAAAGTTTCTCTACTCTTGCACGATTTCCTATTCTCTTGACCAAGGGAATGTTCTGGGACATGAATGAAGTACTACAACAAGTTTCTTAGAGTGACCACTTGCTTAATCAGTATTCCCACATAAGGTGGCTTCTCCTAGACAGATAGCTAGCTGTGTGACAGGCTTTTAAATAATAAACTTTACCAAAATCATGATTCTACTTTAAATGGAGCCAAGATTGATTGAACACCAAATTATTCAAAGCATAGATAATTTTTCTCAGAACTAAAAACTAATTTACTTGCCTTTTTCCTTATCATCTTCCCCACATCTTTCATTTTAAAACTACGTATAACTTTAAACTCCCAATAATACATGTTTGGTATGTAATTTAATATATAATAGTTTCCCTGGTATAGTTACCCTGGGTAACGCTCTTATGAAGCAAATAAAGATGATTAAATATTTTCTAAGTGAAATTCTAACAGGTCTCATCATACTCTTTATACTCTAAAAAAAATTACTGAGGCTTAAATTTTCCAGAGTTGGCCTAGACTCAAGAGGCAAGGGGTTCTTTCATTAAATGCTCCTTAACTCTTGCACACCACTCAGGCTCCTCTCTGGTGGTTTGAGGTCAGTCTTGACTGCATTGTTTTCATAGGCAGAGGGACCATAACTTAATAAAGGCCTAGGTGAGCAAATATTGCCTTTAAAGGCTTGCTGCTCTGGGCAAAGAAGGAGTTTCTGTAATTTAAAGAAATCTAATCTCCTCAAAGTACCCAGATGGGCATGTCACTGACATCATGTTTGTTTGAGTCTTAAGTGATTCAATAATATGAACATGATTTAAAAAACAAAACATCAGAAATGTAAACAGAAAATAGACAAACGGATGAGCAAAATCAGGGTCTCTTTTAGGTTAGAGCTGAAAAAAGGCCAGATAGATCTATTCTCTTCATGCTTATTTATGAGAGTCTTTAATTAGGCCAAATTGATAAAACAAGAAAAATTAACTAATTGTTATGTCTTTTAAGAAAACAAATTGTATTTGTAAAGTGCTTACAACAATGCTTGGAATATAGTAGGCACTTGATAAATGCTTATTCCTGGTTGTTACTGAAAAGAGATTGGGGTGACTGAGAAAGTAATTTTCAGATTTGAGGTTCTCTTCTACTCAACTGAAAAAAATATTTGTTGTAGACTTCTATGTTCTAGGCACTATGCTAGGTTCGGAGTAGACAAAGACAAAGACAAAAAAAAAAAAAAGCTCTGTTCCTGTCCTTGAATAGTTTACAGTCTACTGGAGGGTGCAACACATACATAAATGAATTAATATAAGTTATATATGAAATTATTTGAAGGAGGAGAGAGCTAACAATAGGATTACAGTGATCAGGGAGGATGTTCAAAATATGGGGGACCATTTGTGCAAAGGCAGTGAGGAGGAAGATGAAATGTTTACAGGGAACGGTAAACTGATTTCACTAGAATGAAGAGTGTATGAGCAAAAGTAACAACAGAATTTCATAGAATTTGAAAGCAATCTAGTCCAAAACATATCATAGAAAAATCCCTACTATAATGTATCTGACAAGTGGTCATTCTGGCTGTTTGAAGACTTCAAACCTCTTGAGGTAGTCCATTTGACTTTTGAACAACTCTAACTCTTAAGAAAAATTTTCAGATATCTAACTTAAATTTGACATTTAGCAACTTCTGCACATTTCTCCAGGTTCAACCCTTTAGGGCCAAATGGGACAAGTTTGACCTCTGGGGACAAATGGAACCAGGCTAATCCCTCTTCCATATGACAACTACTATGTCAAGATATTTATCATGTCTAATAAGGACAATGATAGTTAATATGAAATCAAATGTGGAAAGGCATATGGGAACCAGACTATGGAAGCTGCCAAGCTGAGGAGTTTGTCCTTTATACAAGAGCCCGAAAGGACCCACTGAATATTTTCAAGTGTGGAAGGGGTTAATATGATGAATTCCTATGTTTTGGAAATATCTATTTGGCAGCCATGTAAAGGATGGATTTTACAAAGGGGAAAGACTAGAGGCAGAAAGATCAAGATACTATTATAACATGCTAAAGGAGAGATAATAAGTGCTTTCATAAGTATAGGGACTATGTGAATGAAGAGAAGGGGATTAACGTAAGAATTATTGTAAAAATAGCATTGACAAGACTTGGTAATAGATTGAATAAAGGAATTGAAAAGGAGGAAGAGGAATAACTTTAAGGTTCTGAATTTTGGTAACCAGAAAGATGTTGTACCATTAACAGAAATAGGGCAGTTTGAAGGAAAGATGAGTTAAGGGGAAATATAAGTTCCATTTTGGGAATGTTAAGCTTGAGCTAGATATGAGATTACCATATTGGGATGTCCAATAGATATTTTGTAATGCAGGAATTCAGAAGAGGGTTTAGGATTGAATATATAGATCTGGAAATCCATTGGACAAGAGCAGATAATTGAACACATGGGAGCTGATGAAATCATAAAAAGGGGGAGTATAGAGAAAGAGAAGGTTCATGATAGACTATTGGGAGAGCACTTCCATTGTTAGTGGTGGAGGTGAGAGGATGGGAATAATATGATGATTTAGCAAAGGAGATCAAGAAAGAGAAGTCATATAGTTAGGATAATAATCAAGATAGAGAAGGGTCATGGAAGCCAAGTGAATAGTTAGTGTCCAGGAAGTGTTTAGTAGTTGATAATGTCAAAAGTTGCAGAATGGTCAAGTAAAAGGAAGATTGAGAAAAGATTGTTGTATTCAGCTGCTAAGAGATCATTGATAACCATAAAGAAGAAAGTTTCCTGTGAAGAATGGGGTCATAAACAAGATTGCAAGGGATTGAGAAATGAGTAGGAAGGGAAGAAATGCAGGTGCTTCTGTAAAAATTCCTTTCTAAGAGTTTGGCTAGGGAGAAGAGATACAGGCTGATATCTTGAAGATATATGAAAATATTTAGGTTTGGGCACCCAGCTTATTTTCTACTAAAATCCTCCACATTGTAGTATGGAGATAACAAGATCAAAAGCTTCCAGCACATGAGGTGTATCATCCATGGAAGGATTCATGATAAAATATAAATGAAAAAAATCAAGGTCATTGAGAAGGTATAGGGGATTTGCTGTCTGTATTTGTGAAGGGAGTATCCACATCATTACAAAGTCAGATGTGCCAAAGTACTAGGCTTATTATTCAACTAAAAGCTTTATAAGAATCATTTTAATAACAGGTTGGCTTTCACATTTAACTTATTTTTAATTCCTCTAAAATAGGATATACATAAATTGAACAGGCCTGGTCTTGTGATATTTATAGTTTTTATTTCAGATCATTCTGAATAGTCCCCTGGAAAGACCTCATTTATTAAAAATTGTACCCAATTTTTCTTTACTTAGCAAATTTATTCATCAATCCTCAATCCTCAATACCTAAGGAAATATCTGATTTCAATTGATAGAACTTATTGGGCTGAGCTTGGTGGAACTGATACATAATCCTGAAAATGGAACAGAAGATGTAAAATGATGCAGTGCTCAGGAACAAAAAGAGATAATACCTTGAATATATTCTAATATGTCTGGGGGATTTCCCTAGGAGGTCAGTGGTGAGGGTGCACTTTGATACGTGCAGCTTATTTATTGTGTTTGTTCCACAACCGCCAAAGACCTCTTGAAGGATGAATGGAGCAGAGAGACATGGTTGAAAAAATTCATAGACAAATAGACCAATCAATAAGGTAATTTTCTATCCTGAATCCCATCTGACAGGAGATCAGTAAGAGGCATTGTTTTTTGTAACTTGTTGAAATACCTGAAATTCAATCTTCACTTAAGAGCACAGACACACTATGATCTTAAAATGAAGTAATGAAAAGTGGGAAGAACATGTAGTTAGTGGAAAATATCTATTTTAATTCTTCTCTTGCATAAGGCAGATTTTAGAATGACCCTCTATAGAAAAACAAGGATTTCCATTTAAGCTAATATTTTCCCACACTACTTTGTATACACAAAATCCTTTTGCTGCTATCTAAAAAAGTCACCAAAAGGGGCAGCTAGGTGGCTCAGTTGATAGAGCTCCAGGCTTAGAGATGAAAAGTCCTAGGTTCCAATGTGGCCCCAGAAACAAATGTGTGACCTTGGGTGAGTCACTTGCCACTCTTCTGTCTTAGAACCAATACTTGTATCAATTCTAAGGCATAAGGTAAGGGTTTAAAAAATCACTAAAGAATTCTAGATGATCGTATTTCTTCTTAGGCATGTAAGGTTTAGAAATTTTGTAGGTTCAAAGGATCATTGATTTAAACCTAAAAGGACATTTAGTTCTATCTCCTCATTTTACAGATGAAGAATAAAATTCAGAGATGTTAAATAGGTTGCCAAGGTCACATAAACAGTAAGAGGCAGAGCTGAACTTTAAATCCATGTCCTCTCATTTCAAACCAGCACTAGATTTCCTTTACAACTATGGGTCAACAAAATAATAACATAATAAGAGCTCGAATTCACATCATGCTTTTGCTATTTATGAAATGTCATTAGCAAACATTTGCAGGATGCTACAGCTGAAAGGATTAAGACGGCCCAAGCTATGCCCTGGAGGACTGGGAGATCTAGACCTTGTGTGTTGTTCAAGCAGACAAATATGAGATGAACCTGAAATGTCTGTTCAGCAAGAACACAAAATGTCTTTGCTTTTCATGTTTTGGATATTTGTTAAGGTACACGTGGATATTTTGTGTTTTAAGCACATCTTTTCTGACTGGAAATTTCTAAATCTCTGCCCTCAACCGAATATTGATTTTGTACCCCCAGTGCCTTTTCACTCCTTCTTAATAATCTTAATGCTTCTCCTTGAGACCACTCCCTACTTACCCTGTGTAGAGTGTGTGTGTGTGTGTGTGTGTGTGTGTGTGTGTGTGTGTGCGCGCGCGCGCGCACGTGAATGTGTATTTTTTCTTTATCTTTCCAGTGATTAGCATGGTGCTCAACAGATAGCTGGTTCTTTTTTTTTTTTTTTTTTTTAAACCCTTGTACTTCGGTGTATTGTCTCATAGGTGGAATATTGGCAAGGGTGGGCAATGGGGGTCAAGTGACTTGCCCAGGGTCACACAGCTGGGAAGTGGCTGAGGCCAGGTTTGAACCTAGGACCTCCCGTCTCTAGGCCTGACTCTCACTCCACTGAGCTACCCAGCTGCCCCGGCTGGTTCTTAATAAATTCTAGTCGACTGACTGACTAGAAGAGACTCTGATATTATTAACATTGTTTACTAGATGACCTAGACATGAGACATAGCCAAGTTTAGTGATAGCACAACTGTACAAAATTTGTAACCCAGGATTCTTATACACTGAATTCAGCATGCATATGAACAGACTGGCTATGGAATGATAGTGGAAAAGGTGAAGAAAAAGGGGGATAAACAGAACAGAAGACCAGAGATATAGTCTTTGAGAGGAGAAATTTCTTTCTTTTAGAACCACTGCTGCAACCAGAGTGAATGCAAGCTCATATTAGTTGTCAAGATGGTTAGTTGCATAGGTAAACACACTGGAAATAAGATATACTCATTGCTTATTTCACACATTCTATTTATGCTGTGCTTATGATATTAAATATTAAATTTGGCCAATAGGGAAATTCCACCCAGTCATTTGTCCCTTTCGTTATCCCTTGAATGGCAAGAACCTGACCATGGAGTTCAGTCTGCT
>NC_058130.1:606572070-606679570 GCF_016433145.1 Gracilinanus agilis | reverse complement strand
TTCCAGTGGACAACTAATAAGGCATGCTACCCATTTCCTGACAGAGGTAATGGACTGAGAATGAGGCATATATATTTTTGACATAGCCAATGCTAGAATTTGTTTTACTTAACTATTTGTTATAAGGGTTTTACTTTTCTCCACCCCAATCCTAGGGGGTAACTGGGAAGGAGGAAAATATTTTTATATTAATTGAAAAATAAAAAAGCAGTTCAAGCACCATTTTCTGCCTGAAACCATTCCTGTCCCTCCCAACTGCTAGTACCCTCCCTCCCAAACTGCACTGTATTTACTTCGTATAGATTTATACTTATTTGCTTAACATTCATGCTTTGCATATTTTTATATGTACTTATTTTCTCTGAAATTAAAATGTAAGCACTTTGTTAGCAAGGATTATTTCATTCTCTGTATTTATATTCTGAATGCCTATATGGTACCTAGTACATACACAGTGAACATTTAATAGCTCAATGGTAAGTTAATTGATTGTTAATTTGGTAATAACCAACCTAACCAACCTAATTTCCCACTATCCAAAGTAGCTATTTTGGTCAGGGAGCTCTTCTTTACCCTCTCATTTTCTGTTTGGGTGGTACAGTTTTAAGTTTATAATCTATTTTTCCTCAAAAGTTCAGGCTGTCTTTATTTTGTTTATAAAATATGTTGGCACTTAGTGTCCTATGTAGGTAAGTATTAGGGGCTCCTGGGCTGGGAGTTTAGTGCAACAACTGCTAGCTACAACTTTATTTCTTGAAAATTATACAAAAGTGCATTTTATAAAATGATGTCATTTGCAAGTAGCAACATATATAAGATAACCCTATGTCCATTTTCATTATGATCTCATGGCATTACATCAGGGTTTGACAGAGAGGAGTTTTTATTGTAAGTTACTATTATCAGAATTTCTACATCAACAGTTTTGTTTAATAGCTTATAGGTCACAAAAAATGTGGAGAGTACAACCCAATTGTCTTAGGACTGATTCTGCTATTGTCAAAGATGTATATTTCTTAGCATTTATCTGCAACTTCATATCTAGGCAACAAGTTTACCAGTATGGGAAGCTATGGCAATATTCCAAATTCAAGTGGGATAAAATATATTTAATGAGAATGGGGAAATAAATATGAAGTGCTTGGCCAGAATAGAAATTATAGCTTAGTATTATCCCCCATGAATAGATCTCTTATTATCTTTAGTAATAAAGAGATATGTAATTGTTGCATGAACATATGATACGATGGAAAGAGCTCTGGATTTAGAGTCCAAAGAATTGAGTTTGGAGTCTAGTTCTGTTATTTATTGCTTGTAAAACCTTGGCTAAGTCACTTAAGCTCTGTGGGCCTTGTTTTTTTCATCTGTAAAATGAGAGTGTTGAATTAGAAGTTTTCTAAGACCCCTTATAGCTCTAAATACTGTAATCTTGGGATCGTCCATTCTTCATCTAAGTTGATTTAGGAGATTGGTCCAACCTGTGGACATTTAAACTTTAAAACTATTGAAGGTAACCCCAACCTGGAATTAAATTGAAAAGTAATACTGGTAACTAACATCTTTGTGGGATCTGAGCTAAGGCTTGATAGAGAGAAAACTGGATACAAATGAAGTACTTTGCTGAATCCTAGAATATTGTCCAGGTCGTCATTGGAAGGAGAAGAGTACTTTTGGGTAGAGGATGATTATAGCAATGGAATGGAGATTGAGTAAATTTCTGGTATTAGAGGAAGAAGGAATGTCAGTGTTCGAGGTTACATACCTCATTCTGGGGTTTGTGCTTAGGATTTTCATATAGAAGGATCAGGAGCATGAACAGATCCAAGAGTTTTAAGACAGGAGGGTTTGTCACTTCCTAGAATATACTCTGAGAGAGAAAGCCCCTAAATAGCTACCAGAGAATGCTTGTGAATAAGGACTCTACCCAGGGGCTTTAGCAAATGAAAACTAAAGTAGTTAGAGAGATGGAAACAGTTACTTGTCTTAGTAAGGACCAGCCCTCATATTGGAAATTCAAGTGATGGTGGGAATATTTAATATGAACATAGTGGGTAGAGCTTATTCTGTAATTCACTTGATACAAAGAGTAAAATATCCTCTTAATCCTATACTTCTCCATTTTAATTTGGTTTAGTGGAATCTTCCTACACATGCCTGGTTGGTATATCTTTCTTCTCTAGATGAAACCAAGTGACAAGATCTTTCCTCATTCCTGCCTCTCTGAAAGAGTTGCAGTTCTATGTAGTGACAAATAGTTGGTGCTGGAGTAGGGGAGAGGAATGAGTTAACCTGAGAGGTGAATACATAATTTAGATACAAAATCTATGATCAGAATGCTAAATCCTTTGAAAGAGAGATTAAGCTTCAGGATAAAGAAGGACTGAGGAAAACAGGATGATAAATTTACTTCTTTAATTTTATTATTCTAAGAAAAATTTTTTTTTGTTTCTTGTGGAGGGTATCAGGAAAGGCTTTTATTCCTGAAAAAGATGGAGGAGATATGGCATTTATGGGTGGAGGGAAAGAGGAAAGGTGTCAACAAGATTCAATCCCTTGTGCTTACAATCATTAAGGACTTGAATTTTCTCTTTTTCATCTCTCTATTACTGTTTGAAGAAACCTGGTAGGGGAGTCATCGAAAGCTAAGACGCCCACCTACACCTGGCAGGGCTTCCTTATTCTTTTCCAGTGTTGCTAGGTGAAGCTTCAGGACAATTTGTGTAGTTCTGGAGCTACTTTCCAGATCATTATGGTACCTGAAAGGAATGTACTCACCCATACTTCAAAATCAATAGAAACTACCCAATAAGGTCTAGGGTAGTTTCCCCACTGTCCTCACTAAAGAGGAAAAAGTGAAAGAAGGAAAGAAGAAAAAAAGAGGAAGAAAAGTAGGAAGGTAAAGAAAAGAGGAAGAGATAGGAAGGGAGGAGGAAGAAGGGAAAGAAAGAAAAATAAAGAGAGGGAGCATGAAGGAGGAAGGAATTAGGAAGGACAGAAGGAAGAAAGAAGGAAAGTAGGAAGGAAGGAAAGAAAGGAAAGAAAGGAAAGAGTAAAGGAAGAGAAGGAAGGAAGGAAGGAAGGAAGGAAAAAAGGAAGGAAGGAAAGAAAGAAGGAAAGAAAGAAGGAAAGAAGGAATTCTTTTTTGGTGCTGGCTGGGGATAACAATGGGCCTGACTGACAAAAGAGCTAAAAGAACTCTAGGCATAGGCAATCCTCAAAGAAATATTAACATTCCTTTTGAGGAATGAAAGTCTTCTAGTACATGGCAACAGTTTTTCTGAATGATATAAAGAATTATGTGCCACTAGAGTTCAAAGAAAGGATTCTGCAGGTTTTGGACATTTTCCCTGGAGTACTAGAACTTTGTGAACCTTTATTAAAACAAACAAACAAACATCATATCATTTAACTTTAAGTTCTTTCTTGCTACTTTATTCTTTGTTGGAAAAGGATAGCTTTTGTCCCATTTATGGCAGCTAGCAAAAAGCATACCTCCCTCCACTCATTATTTTTTTCTCTAGACTAAACATTCCCAGTTTTCCTCAGACTTTCTTTTTGATCTTCATTTTCCAAACTATTTTTCATGTGTGCTGTCCTTCCCTTGAGTGCTTTCCAAAATTTTTTAAAAGTGGAGGATGAAATAAAATTTCTCCCGAAAAAGGTTTAATAATTGCCAAAGAGGACAGACAGACTAGGTATTTTGCTGAGAAATTTTCTTTAATTTATAATCTGTTCTATGTGGGAAAGTAGTGGATAATTAAGAAAATGTATGTTATCTCTTTTTTCCCTTTAATGAGGTAACTGGTTTCTTTAAAAAGGGACATAAGAAATTCTTCTTAAAGAATGAGAAAGAATTCATCCATTTGATGAGATGGATGGCCTACTGGACCTGGAGTTGGGAAGGATTAAGTTCAAACCTGACTTTAAATACATACTAACTGTGTTATCCTGGGTAAGTAATTTGCCCTCTTTGTGCCTAAGTTTCCTTATCTGTAAAATGGAGATAATGTTAGGATAAAATAACACTTGTCAAGCACTTTGCAAACTTTAAAGTGCTATATAAATGTAACTATTTTTATTATCATTGTTATTTATCATTATCATATAGCTTATCTGAACCTAATCATTAGAGAGTAACAAGAAATATGGTCTTCATATTATTTTCTATTCAGGACAGAAGAAGAGGGAAGAGAAAAGATGAGAATAAGTTTTAAGCTTGTATTATCTGCCTACTAAGTGGCAGGTACTATGCTAATTGCTTTTACATCAGAATTATTTCATTGACTATTGGCATGTCACTTTTTGGTAAGGCCTAATCTTGAATGTTTTTTTCAGGAAACAAGACCAAGACAAAACTTTCTTTGAAAGTTTTCTTTTCAAGTTATTTGCAGTAGTAGCAATTGGTATTCTCTTCCATAATCTGTTTAACACATTGGATGATGCCAATTTTTAAAAGTTGGATTAGAAAGTTCTATTTCAGGTCCTATTGCCATAGGTCTTTCTACTTAATGAGTGAATAAAAAAAATTTCCCACAAAAAACAAATTGAGGCAATGCCTCCAGGATTCTGATCAGTAACATTAATGAACCAGGTAACCACTGAGGGGTGTGTGCCTAATTGGTACATATTGGTATCCTTAGTGGGAGCAGATGCTTATCACTTGTCACAAGAAACCAAGGTAAGTGCACATTGACTAGCATAATTAAAATTGAGCTCAATTAGGTGGAAACAAAATGGAAAAGCTTTCATTTAAAGAAAAGTAGGAGGAATGATGGGTATTTGGAGACAAGCTTAAACAGTTTCTAGGTGTGTTCTGTGTTTGAGTGTTAGGAATTTCAAGAGAAACCTCTTGGCAGAATAAGCTCACTTAACTATGCACCATTCAGAATCAAAAGGCTTTACAGTTATCTCTGTATTAATATGAAGACATCAGTCAAAGAGGGATATTAAAGATTTAGTGCACCCTGAAATCTAACAACACCTTGGGAGGAGGGGGTGGGTAGGAAGGCCATAAGACTATTAGCTTAATGCTTCCTAGTCTAGAGAGAGAAAGAGAGAGAGAAGGCTTTCTAAAACTCCTCACTAAAAACTGACAAGGGATTGAGGAAGCCCAAGGCCAGCTGATTTCTTGATAAAAGTGAAAAGTGTCCTTGAAGAAAGAGCCAACTGAAAAGTGAGGTTCTGGGACAGGGGAGGATGTCAACAAATGAGAGATGGAAATACCAATGGAAAAGATAAAATCTTCTTAGTAAACTTTTAGTCTGATCAATAGGATCATGGCTCATATATAAAATAAAAGCAAGTTAAGCTGAGGTCAGAATGGAATATTTCCAATCTATTTCTGATGCCAATATGCTACCATATTGGAATAGAAGAAAGGAGAAAGAGTGACAGTCATTTGCAAAAAGATAGCCCAGAAATGATTAGAGTTTTATGTAAAGAAATGTTTTGTCATTCTCAGAATAGGACTTTGTCATACCTTGCTTAGGGGACTTTGTTTAAGTGAATTCCCCTTCTTGCTCTAAATGAATATGAATCAATGTAGGAAAGTACTGAAGATTAAAGGGGTCTCACAGGATTTCTATTCTAGCACCCTCCTCTCAGAGATGAGGCCCAATTAGAGTAAATGATTTGTCTAAGGTCATATTAGTAGAGAGCTTCAAAGACAAGATTTAAACCTAGGATTCCTGGCTTCAGGGCCAAATCTCTTTCTATCATACTATGCTATTTCACTTTGTAGGAAAGTCATAGGGAATGGTTTTCCCTAGGGTCACAAAGCTAGTAAGAATCAGAGATAGATTTTGAACTTAGGTCTTTCTAATGCCAAGTCTGATAGACTATTTGCTAAAACTATTTGCCTTTCCTCATACAAATAAACACAACTAAAGTATACATGTAAATGTGGGCATCATTTATATATATATGTATACCATGTATATTGAGGGAGGTACAAAACTTAGATAAGTCATGATATTTGCCCCAAAATTATAACTTCATAAATATAGTTGCTATGTTTTCCTCTTCCCCCTACATCAGTTCCTGTCCATTTATTGTTGTTATTCAGTTGTATCGGACTTTTCATGACCCCTATGGACCACAGCATGCCAGGATTGTCTATCCTCCATTATCGCCAGCAGTCTGTCCAACCTCATATTTTTTGTTTTCATGACACTATCTATCTCATCCTCTGTGCTATCCTTCTCCTTTTGGAAGAAGAAGGAAGAGGAAAAGGAAGAGGAGGAGGAGGAGGAGGAGGAGGAGGAGGAGATGGAGGGGGAAGAAAGGGAGGAAAAATAAAGAGAGAAAGAAAGAAAGAAGAAAGAAAAGAAAGAAAGAAAGAAAGAAAGAAAGAAAGAAAGAAAAAAAGAAAGAAGAAAGAAAGAAAGAAAGAAAGAAAGAAAGAAAGAAAGAAAGAAAGAAAGAAAAAAAGAAAGAAAGAAAGAAAGAGAAAGAAAGAAAGGAAGGAAGGAAGGAAGGAAGGAAGGAAGGAAGGAAGGAAGAAAGAAAGAAAGAAAGAAAGAAAGAAAGAAAGAAAGAAAGAAAGAAAGAAAGAAAGAAAGAAAAAAAGAAAGAAAAAAAGAAAGAAAGAAAGAAAGAAAGAAAGAAAGAAAGAAAGAAAGAAAGAAAGAAAGAGAGAAAGAGTCAGGATAAAAGTTGGAGAACCAATAACCTTGGAGAGAAATACTGTGCAAATTCAAAAAATATAGTAAGTACCTAGATTCTTGTTGTTTCTTTGTGTTACATATAATCTCTGCCCTTTTGGGGGTAGGACTACCCCCAAAGGGCAATGGAGTTTTATTCTTCTCCTTATGAGGTAATCTATACATTGTGTGCTTTTCTTGACACAAGAAGATTGGCCTTATGCCTGTAGACACTGTGCTCAGTGGCCTGGCATTAAGAGGATTTGCCCAGACTACTTTGTAAAGGTCATACAATCCCCAGATAAGATGAGGTATTTAGAAAAGGTCATTATTGGACCCCAAACATTTGGAACAGCCATTACCCACTAATCAATCTCCGCTCCAGAGAAATCTCTAGCTCAATGTTGTTCATTTGTACCACTGTGTATAGGCTAAATATTGCATGATGTTGGGGATCCCAAATCATATAATGATTCAGAGGCTTTCCCCAATCATGCTATAGTCTAGGATCTAGGGAGAATGTAGAGATTGTTTTGTGCACTGGAGTAGGGGAGGTGCTGGTTTTGGAAATGTCATTAGCCTTTGATTTGACACTGAATGGCAGAGCTGTTGCCCATAGCTACAAAATCAACCAGATTTTCCCATTTTACCCAGATGTCTTTGCATAGACAGAAGATTCTGTTGATGGTTTGATTTAAAGAATATATAAATCCCCTAATGGCCCTTAGATTAACCTCTTTAAGTCTACAGACATCTAATTTAAAATATTTTTGGAAGGGTAACAGGTTAACTCATTAGTGCCCATTAGTATGGATTAGGTCTTCACATTAATCTTATTAAATAGACAACTCAGTCCATAGGATGATGTGCTGTCAGAAAATTTCAGTGAATTTGAGTTGCAGAAACTAAAATACAGATCACAGAATAAGGGCAGCAATAATCCCATTGTTCTTTGCACTGGTCAAGCTATACCCAGAGTCTTTGTTTTGGTTCTGAGCACACTGACAATATTGATTATATTTAGAGGATTCAGTGAAGAGACTAGAAACAATGCTGTATGAAGACTAAAGAAGTTGGGGATGAAGAACAGAAGACTTGGTAAGGATATGATAGCTGTCTTTAAATCTCTGAAAGGTTCTTATATGGATGAAATCTTAGATCCACAGAATTTTAAGGTAGAGAAAGACCTTGGAAATCATCTGATCCTATCCTTCCATTTCACAGAAATTAAGACCCTGGGAAGTAAATTGACTTGCCCAAGTTCACACAACTATTAACTGACAGAGGTGAGGCTTGAACTCATATCTCTGATTTCAAGTTCAGTGCTCTTTCCATAATAGCACATTCCTAGGGATTAAATGTCTTCTACTAGAACTAGAGCATTTGGGCCACTGAGAAGCTATGGGGAGACAGACTTTTAGTTCAATAGATACAAGAAATGTCTAACAATATTAACATTACACAGCAACTGAAGAGGCTCCCTCATGAGGTAGCAAGTTCCTTAGTATAGTGGAGGTAATGAGATCCTTAGAAGCAGAGATATTTAGGAAAACAACTAAATAATGACTTATCATGGATAATGTAAAGAGGATTCATTTATTTCATGGGAAGTTGAACCAGATGACACCTACATTCCTTTCTAACTCTTTTTTCATTAAAAAAATGTTTAAAATTTTTTCCAGATTATATCAATACAACTTTCAGTAATTGTTTTCTGACATTTTGCAATCCATGTTTTCTCCCTCTCTCCTACCCTTTTCTCTTCCCCAAGATAGTAGTTAATATGAAATAGGTTGTTCATGTGTTATTATATAATACACACTTATACTTTCATCATGTTATGAAGCAAGATGCATATTACTTACTAGATAAAAATTCATGGAGGAAATAAAGTGAAGAATGGTATGCTTAAATCTGCATTCAGACTTTGTCAGTTCCTTCTTTGGCAGTGGATATCCTTTTCCTGCATGTCTCTTGGAGTTGTTCTAGATCCTTGCATTGTTGATAATAGTTGCCATTCACAGTTGATTATTGTACTTTACTTCTCTTACTGTGTACAAAGTTCTTTCTCCTGGTTCTGCTTACTTCATTTTGCATCACTTCATTCCCTTCTAACTCTTGACACATGACTTAATATAGATAGAGGACCCAGGTCAGTTCTAAAAATGGAGAGGGGATAGTGATTAGAATTTGTCTAGTTGATTTGCCTCTGGGACTATATAAGGACATTGGCTTTGCTGTGAAGTTAGAGTATGTGTGCTGAAATGTCAGCATCAGAAATGAATGAAAAGGATAAATTTCACCTATTTTATAATTTTTCCTTGGCCCTACCCAGACCAGACTTGGCTCACTTGTGCTGACTGCATCTATTAGTAGCACAGGTCCTAAGATTCCATATGTACATTTTTACTGGCTCGCCTGTGAAGGAAGTCATGCAAAATAGAGTGCTATACTGTTAGCAGCTCTCATAGAACCAACTCCAAACAAATTGCCAGTGGTAAAAATAGTGTACTTAAGCAAGAATGTTCTTTGACCATGACCTCATTGCCATTACTCAACATTCTTCACAAATTGCCCATTTGAACAGTAATAATGGACTTTTGGTTTTCCTCCTGAACATCCTATGGTAAGCTTTAACTTGGAACAATTATAACTTGACTATGGTATTTTAATAGGAAACATATCTTCTAGGATGAGGGTGAGCCATTGATGGCCTGGGTATAAAAGCCTAGTTTGATGAATGTTTCTCAGGAGTATTGAAGTAGGCCTAAGAATGGGATCTGTTCAAAACAGACAACATAGCCATAGCCTAGCTGATGTTATTTGAGGGATAAAGCAGGCTCAATTCTTCCTTAAGGTAGATCTGGGTTTTACAGGCCATGATGCTGTCCCATTCTCCTCCTAGCCTGAAATCTAAGGAGATTCTTCTAGATTAGACAACCAGGACATGAATGTCTCAATTCCAGAAGAACTCTGAAAATGTATAGGTTTTCCAGAGGGGAAAACTGGACCTGGTAGAGCATGCTACTCTGTTTTCTAGTTTTCCCCATTAGCACACACAGAGAACACAATGCCTGAGAGTTATATATATGGTCCTTTTCGTTCTTTGTAGATGTATACTATGGTCACTTAGTTCTTGGTCAGCTGGCAGGTCCAGCGCCACCTGTGACCTAGTGCATGAAAAATGCCTCCTATTCCAAACACCCACTTATGGTCCCAGAGACCAGATTATTTTGGCAAATTGCACAGTTTAGTTTTCCTATCTATTATGCCTATCAGAGAATTTGGTTTTTGTTTAAGATTTTGTGTAAGCCATAGAAAAAATACTTAGTCAACATTTTCCTACCAAAGTGAATATTCTACTATTAATGGAGTTTTGGAAAAGGCTAAGTAGGAAAATGCACATATAGAGAGCCTAGACTTAATAAGCCATACATACAGAAGGGTGGGTTAGGCATTGGAGATAAATATTAACCCAGAAAACAGACAGAGGAAGGAAGGAATATGAGAAAGAAGTCAGGCAAGAAAAAGGATGATTGCACTGTCCTTGGAAGAAACAGTCCAAACCAGGTGGTCACCATCTGATTTAATTCATTAGCACTCTGTTACATTATTGAGAAACTGTTACTACGAAATCTTGGAAAAAAGCCCCTGGGTGACAGAATGACTCAATATGACCTCTTTGTTCATCAAGTTATAGGGAAGAGGTAGAGCTCAATCAATCTTAAAGAATCATTCATAAATCTCTATAAACTCTGAAGTACAATGTAAATATAAGCTGTTAATATTAAAAGTAATGTTAGACTATATCAGAGGGTATTCAGGCAGTTTTCCCATGGCCTCCACATAAAGGAGTTTGTATTTTTGTTTTAATAAAATAATAGAGGAGCTTGGTAGTCATTGGCTTTTTAGCTCTCTGCCCTGACTTATACCAAGAGATCAGCACCTGGCCCTGAATATTCTACTCTCTCACTTAATCCCTGGATTATTGTATGTGCCATTTAGTGATTTCATTCCCAAAGTCCTTGGAATTTCACCTTAGTTTGAATCTTTTCCAAAATGATCAAAATACGCTGTTTCTATGAATGTAACATGCAAGAGATGAAGAGTGACATGAGGTCAAGGGATGTGGAAGAAGGCCCCCAGAAAAGGAGTGGACTTTTTATGGAGGTTTATGGAAGAACATGAACAAAAATCAAAATCACTTGGGAAGATTTACAATGTGTATCCACAATGATGAGATCACGGATTCATTAAAATGTTGAAGGAATCTTTATACACACGGAATCACAAAAGTCATCAGATTTATTTTCAGGAAAATAATTTTCATTCCAATCACATGGCAAATTGATATTGCACTACCATTATCAATAGGACATGAATTTCAGTTCATTCATCCCAGTTCTCTTCTATAGTCTTTATTGAGGCCAATGGCACACATTTACTAGGGCAAAGGTGTATACTATGACCATGAGGTATCACTAAGTGAGGTTCATACCCAGGGTCTTGGCACCATGCTCTAATCAAATTGACTAATGTAGTACAGAGGGGGGGGGGGGTCATAGCAGTTTTTACAGGCTTTGGCTGAGTTCTAATGTCAGTTAGGAGTTTAGAATCTTGGAAGAAAGTTTCAGTTGGACCTGGGACCTCATGGAGAGAGCCAGGGCCAGCCGAGCTGCTTCTTCTCTTTTCTAAAGATTGAAAATTTAGCCTAGCTTTGGAGTATTTATTTGAGATTTGTTAATTTAGATAAACCCTTTGAATCTCCATACCCTACCCCATTTCCCTACCTTCCTTCCCTTACCTAATGTCTGTGAAGAGTGAATAAAGAGAGTGAATCAGAGAGTAGTTTCAAATCTGTGAGGGTTCAGCTATACTCTGGCAGTACTTTATCTAGAGAGGTTAGGTAGTGTTATGATGATATGGAATTCTGGGTGAGGCTATCCCTGTATCTTTGCAGGGATTCCATGCTTTGCATCTCCACACAACAGTAAATATCATCATATTCCCTTTTGATTTCAAGATCACCTTGAGAGTTGAGTTAAGGCAGGACCTTACTCAAACCCCATCTCTGCTTCCCTTCCCCCACCTGAGGTTTCTTTAAACAACTGTTAGGGCTTCTTTTATTGCTCTTTACCTGACACTTTAACCTGAGAAGACAATAAACCCCTTTTGTGTTTAAACAGACCTGTTAGTTACTTTGTCAGTTAATTAGTAAGAAAGGGAAGAAGAGGAATAGAACCAACATACTCTGGGCTTGAAGGGAAGCCGGGGTATCCATCTTGAAGGAAGGTGTAACTTCAAAACAAGTCCCTTCCTGTGAAATTAACTAAAGCCTGTAGTTAGTTTCAATCAGTCTATTTCCCTCAGTTTGTCTTTAGTCTAAGTCCTAGTCTATAAGCCCTGCTGCTCTTTGCCTGTTAAAATTAATTCCTCCTCTCCCTGAAGATCTTTGTTACCTTCAGTGTTATACTCCCTGACTTCAGCCTCATATTATATCCTGAATCTCACTATTCCATCCTACCTGCAACTCATATTATTTACCTAGCAAGTCCCTGACAACCTCCATTCCAAAATTCCCTTTAACCAAACACCTTTTCCAAATTCTCCCAATACACTACCCAGACACAACAAAAGTTGCTCCTACTCAGTTTAAGCTCCTTAGTCAGACTGTGGGGAGCATCTTTGTACACAAAGAAGACAACAAGTTAACAAAATCTTTTAAGTGACAATGGCCATCTTTCACTTTTTTAATGACCTACTTCAGGGAGACGATAAGGGTTAAAGAATGATTTAATTAATTAATAATTTAATTTAATAAGTAAAAGTCAAGAGCTTCAAACTCTTTGGAAGGTAGACTGTGCTGCCTTTTATTTTATCAGCTATTTATTTATACATTTATCTAATTGGTGATTGGTAAGTATACTTAATTTATTATTTACTAATGAGGAAGGAGATGAAGAAGGACTAGAAAAAAAAGGATCAAATTAACCTCAGAGTGAATTTGGCTCAGTCTGGGTTAAACAACTTTAAAATACAAGATCCAGTTCTCTAATTTGCTTCAGTATTACATGTTTCACAGTAAGTAGATTGTTCAAAACCCTTTCACTATGCAAAACAAGTGGAAAAAGAAAAGTTTCACAATATTAAGAAATAAAATGAAGTGCTGGTACAAGTTAGATTTTGAATCTTTTGGTAAAAATTTCAGCTAACAAAAAAAAATATACCATCATTACAGATGCCTTAGACTTGGGATGGGGGCAAAGAAAACATAAATTTTCTTTAAATAATATAGGTTTGCAGATTTCTAACTTTTTTTAGAGAGGAAAAAATATTTTAAAAAACATCCCTTCATTTATAATCTCTGAAACAGTTAAAGACTATTTTGGGGGCAAGTAATTTGACCTCTTCTAAGAAGCTTTAGTTTCCTGCTCTGTAGATGGGCCTAATGATATTAGTTAGTTTCATTAAAAATCAATTGTTCCTCTCCACAGTGAGTTGTTGTGAGGAAGACTCAAAAGTCAAGTTGGCAAACATTTATTAAGCACTTACTAGTACTTATGTGGTAGGCCCTGTGCTAAGAGCCAGGAATAAAAATGCAAACAGAAAAAAAAAAATCAAAACACCACTCCCTGCCCTCAAGGAGCTTACATTCTAATGGGGAAAGCCAACACAGAAAAAGGAAGATGAAAAGCAAGATGAGACAAATATTCCCTTAAAAATGTAGTAGAGGAGGGGCAGCTGGGTAGCTCAGTGGAGTGAGAGCCAGGCCTAGAGACAGGAGGTCCTAGGTTCAAACCCGGCCTCAGCCACTTCCCAGCTGTGTGACCCTGGGCAAGTCACTTGACCCTCATTGCCCACCCTTACCAATCTTCCACCTATGAGACAATACACCGAAGTACAAGGGTTTAAAAAAAAAAATTTAAAAAAAAATGTAGTAGAGAAAGTTTCTTGAGAGTCAAGATTGGAGCCCAGAGAAGAATGAAGCCTGGGTACTTTTCCTGAAATGGAGGTTCTAGGAAGAACTAACCAATCAAAGGAAAAGACCACAGAGGCAGATGGTACTTCCAGTGTAAGAAATATAGAACAGAGTGAACTTCTCAAGAGTAGAGTGAATTTCTCAGAGTCAGAAATCCATAGATAGAGTGAATAATATTCTGGGCCCAGGATCTATGGACTTGAGAGAGCCACAACTAATTGCTAAATTTTCAGTGTGAACATTTACATCTGGAAATCAGCAGTGCTACAAATCAGAGCTTGATTTATTCTTTGGGGGATTACTAAACCTAAGAAAGTAAAGGAGAAGTGTTAATAAAGCAAATTAAACTTAAATTCAGAGAGTTAGTTGGCTGATATTTACCAACCCATCACTGGGTGGAGTGAACTTTCAGGGTAAAGACACAATGTATGGGGAACACTGCAAATTTCATGTATTATTACAATCATTCTTGCTAGTGTTTTAAGACCAACTTCCTTGTAAGAGTCCTCTGATGGTAGTACTATAGATGTTCTCCTATTTTATAGTTGAAAAAAACTGATGTTCAATGATTTACTTTGCCTATACAATTAGTAAATGCCAGAGTTGTGATTTGAATGTGTTTCTCCTGCCTTGAAAACTATCTACTACCACTCTAGCCATAAGATCTCTTCTGCTAGGAAAAATCTAACTTTTGGGGTGGGAGGCAGGGGGCACAGATTCAAGAGGCAATTATGGAACCAGACAAAGTTCCCTATGTAGTCTGGTGTAGAGAAAAAAGTTTTGGAGTAGAGTGAGAGAATCTGAGTTTAATATTTGCTCAGCCACTACTCGTACCTGTGCCATTTAATTTTTTTGATTCTTTGTGAACTTGAGTTTTATTTGTAAAATGAAGGGTTTGGATTCCTAAAGTCTCTTCCAGCTCAAAGACCTTTGACCTACCATCCTTATTTGATGACTTGTTCAAAATATGTTTCAGAGTTCTGCAAACAAATTGGGAACTGGCCCTGATGAAAGTCCTATAAAATGTTAGGAACTGGTGCCACCTGGTGCTTATGTTGAAGAATTGTGCCTAAAAGTAACGAGTACCTTGGGTAGGCCTCTAGTACTTGGGGAAAACAGAAACAATCGGATATTCTTTGTTAAAAAAAAAAAGAAAAGATAAAAGTCCTATGAAATTTACATTTCAAGGATGGATTGTTTATTTGCAAAAGTATTACCAAAGGATGTTTTACTTTACCCAAGTATTCACTATAAAAATTCTTTTATCTGATCAACTTTCCTGGAGCACTTAGAGTGGTCCAATTTAAAATATGTTTCATTTATAATCTATACATAACCTTCCTGACTTATTTTTACTGTCCAAAATGAGATATGTCTACTTTTAGGGTACTTTGCTTGTACATCTTCATCTTAAGCCACTTTTCTTTGCACTTCCTGAATTGATGTTCTATGAGAATCCATATGAGGTATGATGAAGCTTCTTTCAATTTTATTTTCCCCACTCAGACTACATATTCTCACACCCAAATTATAATGATTAGACCTTTTTAAATTAGGAATCTCAATTCATAATGACTTTGGCTTTGTTCCCATTTGTATGTAACTTTCCATTTCTTCTAGGGATGAGGATTGGTTAAATTTCTTGCATGCATAGCTACAGCATGAACCATCATGCTTGCTTTCCTCACTTCTCTTTGTATCATTATTGTTTTTGGACCATTTTGAGTTATAATAGGTACTTCTTATTCCTCTGTCTCTTTGATTATAAGTATCGCTTTTGGAAAAGTCAATTTGTTGCCTAAATTTAAAAAATTGGAAAATATGACCTATTTCCCCACAAAGGTAGCAACGAGGGGAAGATGATTTTGGTCTTTGGGTGTTAAGTGTAGGTTGCCTGTATTGATTATGGCTCCTACTAGTTTGAAGGGCAAAATTTTTTACCTCCTCTATTTCTTTTTCTTGTTTTATTTGTTTCAACTGTTTTTTCAAATCTGCTATCAGTTCGTCCTTGTCTGAGTCAGTCTGTCTTGCTATCCTTGCTTCCTTCTGCTTTGAGTCATGGATGTAGGAAGCATGCTGTCTTACATCCTCCAGTGGCAGTGATTCCCACTGTGGACAGTTTTGCCTAAAATAATTTTGTATCGGGATTGATGTTCCCTTTACAAATTGCCTACTGATATGATCTATGGTTTCCTGAGCATGTGTGTCACGTAATCCCAGTATTGTCTCTGCTGCCTCTATAATTCTATCAAGGAAACTACTAGGATGTTCCTCTTCTCCCTGTTTTAATTTCTCAAATTTTTGCCATGAATTTGGCCTTTTTGCATGGATTCTCATTGCTTCTAATAAATCAGTTCTACATTGGATAAGGTACCTAAGGTTGGCATGTTGGGTAAAATCTAAGTCTTGGTGGACTAATGGCCAGGCTGTTAAATTTGGGTTTGTCCTTGTTTCATTTAGGAATTTTTCCTTTTCTGAGGAAGAGTAAAATTTCCCTAAAAGAAATTCCATGTCATTGAAACTAGAATTGAATAGAGTGAACACCCTTTTTAATTCTTTAATGCTGTTGAATGGTTATTCAAAAAATTTTGGAAAACGTCTCGTTAGCACCTCCATATCACTTGGGGTGAATGCTTTATATGTTTTTATATGCACTACCCCTTCACCAGGCTGCACAATTGTCCTATCTACAATTGGTAAAAGAGAAACTATAGAATTTGCAGATGGTTGGTTGTTATTGTCCTTTGATTTAATATTGGTGGTATTATTTCTTAGGTATTTGGACTCCACAATCACTAGTTGGAGAATTGTGTGCTTGTCCAGGTCCTTTCCTTCCCTTATTTGTTTTAATATTTGGAATAGTAGTTTGATGTTATCTACTAGTTCCCCAGAATTAGCATCTTTCTTTGTTGTTGTAATTGAGTTGAAATATTGCCACAGGTGAGAGAAAACATTTTTCAAGCCCACTAGGAATTGCCAGATTGTTAGGATTATGGCTATAGCAGTTAGGATGAAACAAATACATTCAGCCAGGGTCAGAGCACACCATTTATAATAATCATAGATATCCAATACTTGTTGCATGAAATTGGGAACCTTTCTAAACCAAAAGTCCATAACACCTTGCATAAGAGACCATGAAATCATTGAGATGCTAGATAGGATGAATGTTATCCTAGCTAACTTCATTTTGGTTGTAATAGAAGATCTTAGGTAGTTCACTAACTTTGCTCACCAATTAAATGTTATAGAGAAATAAAGGTAAATCTTTAATCTTTGGTTAAAAGGAGGGATAAAGGTGGTGAGGTGATAGGAGGAGGAATGAAAGGGGATGGCTAAATGTAGGGAAGGAAAGAGTGAGGGGGTATATTGGATGGCAAGGGAAATGAATGGAAGTATACAGGAGGGTAGCTGGAACAGGCTGGACACTGAGGCTAGAGACAGGATACTGGGGGAGATAGGCTGAATCCTGCAAGGCAAGGAAAGGTATCTCTATAGATACAAAGGAGTTGGGCCAGTCAGAAATGTTTAAATCTGCCTTGAGGGCTTTTCTTGTTTCTCAAGTCCCTTGAGGGAGGAGTCAAAGGGCTCCTACCTGTTAATGAAACTGATGGCAGGAGGAAGTCTCTGGCAAGACTTCCTGCCAAGATGGATGCCTGCTGTACCCTCAAGAACTAAAAGAAAATAACTCCTTCCCACTTCAGCCCTTGCCTCAATCTTCAACACAATGATTTACCAGAGCATTTGAGTAGGTAACAAAGGGGATTTATTAATATCAGGGTTAATCAGAAGGAGAGAGGGGTTTAGGGTTTTGTAATAGCCGCTAGGGAGAAAGCTAAAGGTGGGGGAAGGGTCACAGGAGGGTTAGACTGAGAGAGCCCACTCTCCCAGTCATGAAAATAAAGTAGAGTATTTACTAGATCAATAAAATAAGGGATAGCTTGATTTAAGGATGTCCTATTTGTCTATAGAAAACTAAAGCCAACAATTTCTAAAACCAAACCCAAAACCACCCTTCCTCCCAGAGCCCAAAGGGAAATTCAGGGAAATAAACAGGGATGTAATATGGAGAAGGTCAGGGAGAGGTCCAGAGAAATCAGCTAGGTTCAAATTGCCCAGAAACAAAGCACAGGCCAAGCCCAATACAAAAGCAAAAGCAGAGCCTCAGTTGGAACATCAGCTCTCTTCAAGCCTCAGACTCTAACTGAACTTTTGTGAACATTCTAAGAGTTCTAACTGCCAGGAAGTTTACAGTTGGCTCTTGCAAGAGCAAAAGCCTCTGTTGCATCCTTGCATTACAGTAGTCTACAGTATGCTGACACTGGTGCCTGCAGCTTGTCATTCTTAGCTGTCTCAAACATCAGGTTGTGAAATCTATTGGCAGACTGAGCTTTCTTTAATGCTACTGGGTTAACTGAGGAAGGAGAAAGCCTATGCATTCTAGAAATTAATAGTATAATTTTTTTAAACCTTTACCTTCTGTCTTAGAATTTATTAGTTCCAAGGCTGATCAGTAAGGGATAGGTAATGGGGGTTAAATGACTTGCCCAGCATCACATAGATAGGAAATGTCTGAAGCCAGATTTGAATGTAGGACCTCTTGGCTCTAGATCTAGCTCTTAATCCACTGAGCCATCTAGTTGACCTTGGGTAAATATTTTTGATTTTAAGGAAAGATGAGAATAAGAATAATCGAAGATAAGTTCACATGGATAAGTTGTGATCTGCTCTGACCCATTTTTTTGCACTTGAAATAGGGAGATTTGATTCATGCTATATACAAGTTGCTAGATGGCACAGTGGATAGAGTACCTAACCCTGCTGCCAGTAAGATCTGAGTTCAGATGATGGTTTCTTTCTATGAAGACATGCCCAATAGGCTCTAGCAGAAACAGCCTACAGGAAAGTAAAGGTTCATTCTACCAGGTCTGGGAAATGATTGAGGAACAAGCAGGGTAACCACTATATGCTCCTAGGAAAAGCCTCTTTCCTGCAGATGGCCATCCTTGGGAGAGTTCTCACCTATATCCCAGGGAAATTTTCCTTAAGAGCTGTTTCCAGATGTACCATGTTTAATCATTTCCCTTCCTACCACAATTAGAGAATAATATATGTAGAGCCAGGGAGCATTCAGTACAATAGGACTCATCATGGAGATCCTCACCCTGTACAGTCATCACGGTGTGGCTGTACATATGGGTAGGGTTTGTTGCCTTGTTTCTGGTAGTATCCTTCCCTTCCTCACCTCCAACTCCCCCATCCCCTGCCAAGTATACAATACACCACTGCAGAATGAATAGTGATGCAAGTTATAAGATCAAATTCTCTCTGGTTCAGCATTCTCGAATTGTGGGCACAGCTGAGCTTACTGGAAGGTTTCTGTTTCCAAAGAACAGTGCTTGGGGAGAAGGGACGCAAGGCAACTTAACATTACATCATTTGACACTGTAGACTACCCTCTACTTCCTTAACCTTTTTGGGGGCCCAGGACTCTGCACTCTCCTGGGTTCCTTTATATCTGTTTGGCTATTCCTTTTTATCTCTATGGCTTTTTCCTCCTTCTCCTCTTCCTCCTCCTCCTTCTCCTCCTCCTCCTCCTCCTCCTCCTCCTTCTCCTCCTCCTCCTCCTCCTCCTCCTCCTCCATATCTTGTCTTCTTTGTATCCCCAGTGCTTGGCACGATGCCTGGCACATAGTTAAGGGCTAAATAAATGCTAGTTGACTAAGACAAGTTTGGGTTCAGCAAAGCTTTGTCCCAAGTCCTCTTCTCTTATCTTGTTATATTCTTTCCTTTTTTGATTTCATAATTGTCTGCCGTAAATTTCTACTTGTATTTCTCATCAGTTTCCCCAACTCAACATGTCCAAATTAAACATCCAATTTGCTCTTAAATCAGTTCCTCCAACTTTTCTATTTCCTGTTAATTACACCAGCAACCCTCACTCTACTAAACACTAAGCTTATGATCTTAGTCATTTTTTATTCTTTCCTATTTCTCACCAATCAATTTGTGAATTACCAAGTCTTGTCATTTCTGCTCCCTAAGTATCCCTCACAATGGTTTCCTTTTCAAGTGTACTGCAGCAACTCTAGGTTCAAACTCTTACTATTTCTCATCTAGCCTATTATAATATCTTCCTATTTTGGTTTTGGTTTTTGTCTCCACACCCCTGTTGGAGTTATCTTACTAATGCATGGCTCTATTATCATAATTCTACTAAAGAAAACTTTTGGTGGCTCTTGTTATGATGATAATAACAGATAGTTTGGAGAAGCAGATAAATGTTTTCAGGGCCAAATATAGCTTTAAGTCAAGAGCCCTAGATTGACAGGCTGCAGTGAGGAAAGGAGGGGGTAAAACACTCCTGATTCTCAAACCCCTCCCCCTCTAATTGCTTCTGCTTCAGTTGGTAATGGTTTTGCATGGTCAGGGATTCCAAGTGCAGGACTGGTCAACACTGCTGTTTTCAGTTTTTCTATAGCATGCTTGTGCTCCCGTGTAAGTTTTAAAGGTTCTGAGACAGTGTTCCTAGTCAAGTCTGTTAGAGGTTTTGAGATCAGACTATAACCAGGTATCCACTGTCTACAGTAACCTGTGATACCTAATATTGCACGGAGCTGCTTCTTGGTCTTAGGCATGCACAGCTTTTGTATATGTGCAACTCTCTTTTGGGAAATCCATCTTATACCCTTTTCCAACATGAAGCCGAGGTAATTTACGCATGGTAACACCCACTGAATCTTACTTTTGGAAATTTTGTGTCCCCTTTTGCATAGCTCTTGCAACAGATATTTGCTGTCCCTTTGACAGATTCGAGCACTTGGTGACATTAGCAAAAGGTCAGCCACATAATGTACTAGCTTGCTCTCAGTGAATATGATGGTTTCAAGATCTCTTTGCAGGATTTGGCAAAAGATATTAGAGCTTTCTGCAAATCCCTGTGGAATTCGCGTCCAGCAGAGTTGTTTTCCCTCTCAAGAAAATGCAAAAATCTTCTGACTAGACTCATGCAGAGGTACAGTAAAATATGCACAGCACAGGTCCACAACCGTGAACCAGGCTGCATTACTTGGAATCTCGGCGATGATATTTGCCGGGCTAGGTACCACTGCATGTCCCTTCTTAACAAAATTATTCACTGCTCTTAGATCCTGCACAAAACGCCATTGTGTCTTGCCATTTGGATCTTTCTTCAGCTTCTTAATGGGTAAAATTGGTGTGTTGTACTCGGATATAGTGTAGACCAAAATGCCTTATTCTAGGAGACTTTGGATAATGGGTCTGATACCCTCTGCGGCCTCTTTACTCAACTTATACTGAGGGATTCTAGGTGGAGTACCCTCTTTCACCTCGATCTTAACTGGGGTGGCCGATTTCAAAATTCCCACATCTGTTGAATGCTTAGCCCAAACCTCCTCTGGGATATCTTCTGGTATTTCATAGATACTCCTTTTGTGTTGTTCCTCCTCATCACCCTCCACTTGCCCTAGGAATAGCAAGGGATGGTGCTTGAGTGCCTGTTTGGGTAAGTGTAGGAATATCTGTCCTGACCTATCACACTGGATAGTGGCACCTAATTTACAAAGAACATCCCTTCGCAGTAGATTGGATGGACAACTGGGTATCAACAAAAAAGAATGATCTAAAGTCATTGGGCCTATTTTCACCATCTTAGATCTCAGCTTGGGCACCAACTCCATTTGCCCAGTGGCTCCTTTTACTCTCACAGACCCCATTAGTGCACAGTTTTCTGGTGCTGATGTCAACACAGACCGGGTTGCTCCAGTATCAATAAGAGCAGGATAGATTTGATCTCCTATTGTCACCATAACCAAAGGTTCCCTGTCTTTAGCTGTCTGATCAACAGGTACCAAAAGGTGTTTCTATCTCTATGTCTCCCAAATCCCATTGATCTTGTTTTAGGACTTCTGTCTGTGCTGCCTCAGGATTCTGTGAGTGTAATGATGGTAAGTCTCCTTCAACAATGGCTTGTTGGACTGCCAATGCCTGAATTGGCATCCCTGGACTGTTCATGGGCCTATCAGTGTCAAAGTGTATCTTAGTTTTTCCAGACCATGAGTAAGGTAGAGTGTCCTTCTCTTCACTGAACATGCTTTGCTGGACTTAAGCAAAGTTAGATTCAGGAGAGGTAATTCTCTGCATTAAAGGAAATTCTACAGAATTGGGAATGTGTTTTTGGTTCATGTCTACATCCCAATCCTGTGAGTCTATGCTTTCTTCTTGTATTTGCTCCCTAGACTCCATGTCAGTAACAGGAAACTCAACTCTAGATGTATTTTGCATAGGAAACAAAGTCAGTGTTGTAGATTCTTCCTTTGTCCCTATTGATGTCATTTTGTTCCTCTCTTGGCTACTGACATTTATGAAACTGAATTCCTTTAAATGCAATAACTCAGAATCTACTCCAAAGCCAGCTCTCTTTGGAGTATCACAGGCTTGAAAGTGTGCTACATCTTCATGCACTTGACTCTGAAGTAGGTTTGGTACAAATTCTCTAGCTCTAGGATCTAGCTTTAAAATTCCTCTAGACTTGTAGCTACTAGAGTTTTCACTTTCCCTTCCAGCTTCCCTAGTTGGTGATAGAGAAGAGGTAGTTCCTGTGTCTGAGAATTCAGCACTTTCCTTCTCAATGGTCTGTAGGAGCCCATCTCCCTTATTGATGCTCTTCATTTCCAAGAGATCCCCATTAGAACACTTGTCTATATTCATTGCCCTTGCTGTTTGGCTTTGCTGTACATGTAAATGATCCACAGTCTTACTACAGAATGGTTCTGTCCCCCCATAGTGAGAATCAAGGAATGCTACTTTCTTCAAGCTTTTATCAAGAACTTGTGCAGATGTGCCTGGTTCTCTGTCAGTGTACCCCATATCACTGTTTCCTTTCCCATAAATTCTCTCCTTAATTTCTATTATATCTTCCTCCATTTGCAATTCCTCCTCAGTCATATCTTTGTAACTTTGTGTTACCTCCTCCAACCCATAATTCATAATATCTTCTGCACCTATTTTGTTCTTCTCACATTCCTTTGCTACATCATTATCACTGCCTTTCTCTTTTCTTGCAACAACTGCTTTCTCTAAGGCTGCTTCCTCGGTTCATAATGTATGAGGTCTAGCACCTTGGGACAGGTATTCTTCCATTTTTGACAAGCTTGGGGACCTACTAAACTTGGCACAGTCATGATCACAACATCTGGCCTTAACCTTATCACTGTATCTACTATTGTTGTCCCTGTTGTTATTATTGTTGGTGTTATTATTGTATCTGGAATTGTAGTATGTATTCCTCCTGTTGTTATTGTTATTATTCCTGTTTCCAAAGTTAATCTGAGACTTATATCTACAATCCCTTACCACGTGACCAATTTTTGAACAAAGGAAACATCTCTTAATTTTGTTGTTAGTACTGCCACTAGATTGTCTAGGCCTGCTTTGGCTCCTCTGATTGGTGGACATCAGAGCCATATTTTTTATTTCTTCTACCTCTCTGGCTTTCTGAGCTTCCCTCAATTGCTTTTTAAGCTCAGCAATCTCTCGATCTTTTTCAGAGTTTCTAGATGTTTTAGAGTCACTATCCTTTGAGTCATGGACATAAGCTGCTGTCTTTCTCAATTCCTCAATGGGCATGGTCTCCCATTGTGGGCAATGCAGTCTAAAATAGGTTTGAATGTAATTTTGACTCCCTTTTACAAACTGCCTCCTGATATGCTGAATGTTGTCTTCAGCAGTCATGTCCCTGAACCCTAGAATAGTCTCTCCAGCTTCCAGCAGTCTGTCTAGGTATAAGCTTGGATATTCCTCCTCCCCGTGCTTTAACTTTTCAAATGAGCCCCATGCATTTGATCGTTTAGCATGAAGTCTCATCGCCTCTGCCAAGGCCTCCCTGCATCTCCTGAGATATGTCATGTTTGCATGAGAGAACAGCTCTAGATCTTGATGTTGCTCAGGCCATGATGCTAGGTTGGGATTGTTCCTTGTCTCTGCAAGAAATTTAGCTTTTTCACTTGGGGTAAATAGTTCTGTTAATAAGAGTTCCGCATCTTCAAAATTAGGATTATACAGCCTGACTGCCCGTTTGAATTCTTTTATCACCTTATGTGGATTTTCGAAGAACTGGGGGAACCTCCTTTTTAAAATCTCTAGATCCTCTCCAGTAAATGGTTTGTAGCCTTTAACATGTATAATCCCAGCATCCGGTTCTACAATTGTTCTGTCTGTAATAGGAAGTATTGTTACAGGAGCTGCCTCTGCCCCTGCAACTTCTTGCTTTTCTGGGTTGTCCTTTTTAATCTCTTGTTGTTTTTCACCCCCTTTCTTTGTTGTGACTGTGCTTTCTATGATTTCCAGCTGCATAATTGTCCTAGCATCAAGTTCTTTCCCTTCCCTTATTTGTTTGTTAATTTCTATTAGTGTTTTCATATATTCTAACATTTTTTTCCATAGCCGGGTCAGTAACCTTAGTGTTTCCAAAAGTAAAAGCCAGTATCTGTCTTAAAATCATTAGGGCTCCATATCCAGTGGCAGTCATGGCTATGCCTGTTGGTACATAAGCCAATGCCTCTCCAACTGTAATTGTTAGCCATAGATAAGTGTCATATAATTCTATTATTGATCTAAAAAATTGGGGAACAGTGACAAACCAAAATGTAGCACAGGTTTGCCAAATCCCATAAATTAAAACAGCAGAGCACCCCAAGGTAACTATTGCTCTGTTTAACATGTCAGCCATCTTATCTCTTCTCCACTAGGTCCTATAGTACAAATCCTAGGCTGGCTGGCCAAAACTGTTATGATGATAATAACAGATAGTTTGGAGAAGCAGATAAATGTTTTCAGGGCCAAATATAGCTTTAAGTCAAGAGCCCTAGATTGACAGGTTACAGTGAGGAAAGGAGGGGGTAAAACACTCCTGATTCTCAAACCCCTCCCCCTCTAACTGCTTCTGCTTCAGTTGGTAATGAAGACAGGAATAAGATTCTTCTGGTGAGTTTCTGTTATGGCTGAAACCCCAATAATGTTCCTTTTCATTAATTATATTCCTCTCAGGTCAGTTAGAGGAGATATATAGAAATTATTTATCTAACTGTTGAGGACAGAGGAGATCTTAAACTGGCAGCCAACAGGATTCAATCTAGAAGTTCAGACTGAATTGTAAGTATCTTCCAAATAATTATCAGGCACAGATTTGAAGGTAAAAAGTTATATTAGGAATTAACAAGGAAAATTAGGGAAGTTAATTAAGGTATATTGAATAAAGGAAAGGTGACCCTAAACTGTTAAATTGATGACCCTTTCCCCTCTTCACTGGAGGGATGAAGCACTTAACTAAAACTGGCTCTCTTGCTATTGATAAATATTTTACTCTCTAATTGCTAAGTAATTATATAATTATATTAATGAAGAATAGTAATGATAAATAGGCTAATCCTATGAGTAGAAATCACTAGCTTATGCTATAATGGTTTCTCAGGAGAAACCCCAAGTCAGGAGAAACAAGCAGAGTATCTGCTCACATCCAGTCCTACAAATTAACTGTCTTCAACCCTTCTCAACTGCCTCTTACCCAAAGTTCTCCAGGGGGGTCCCCTGGAATTCTGGGTGAGGCTCTCCCTGTACCTTTGCAGGGATTCCATGCTTTGCATCTGCACACAACACTCTCCATTGCCAGTGGCATAATGTATATTACTCCTAATTCCTTCATTGAAGGCTCTCCACAGTTTGGTCAGGAAAGCCAAGTCACACAGTAGAAAGTGATCTAGATTTGGAGTCAGAGAATCAGATTTTAGAGACTAGTTCTCTAACTTAATAATTGTGTGCTCTTGGGAAAATGACTTAGATCTTTCTAGGCCTCAGTTTCTTTATCTGTAAAATGAGGGAAGTTAGGAAAAGAGCTTCTAAGTTCTCTTTCAGCTATAAATATATAATGCTATGATACTTGGCCGTCTTAATCTCATTCTATTCCCCTTTCCATTCTATAACTTTTCCCCCTAAAAATTAAAATCCTTATTTTCTCTTAGTATGAATTCTAAGGTAGAAGAGTAGTAAAGACTAGACAATTGGGGTTGTGACTTGCTTAGGGTCACACAGCTAGGACTTCTCTGAAGTCATATTTGAATGTCCTTCTAATTCCAGGCCTGGCTCTCTAACCACTGTACTACCTAGATGCCCCAACATTCTATAATTTTGAACAAACCTTTGTCCCCTACTTTGTCCCTTACCCTATTCTTGTTTTGACTTCTCCTATCTATATGCCTAGAATATACTTACCCCCCACTCTAGGGCCCCTCTCATTCACTGATATCTCTTCTTTGCTTCAGAGCTCAACTCAAAGGCCATTTCTTCTAAGAAGTTTTCTCTACCCCATCCCATATCCAGTGATAGTGAGAAAGTAATCAAGGGATTTCTTCTCTTAAATTTCCCAGTGTCATATCTCTGTTTGTGATCCCAGAACCCAGAGCAATGCCTTACACAAGGGAGGTGACTGATAAATATTTACTGATTTGACCTGAAACACATAAAGTCATGGGCACAGCAAGAGGCATCAACATCCATAAGGAGTAGGAATCTCTCTTTTGATGAGACAAACTAGAAGGAAGGAGGAGTCATTTTCATTCAAAATAGCAAGTAATGGAATCTCTTGATTTCTTTAAGACTTCTGAGTTATTTGGGTAGAAAATTGCTAGGTGACATAGGAAAGAGAATTAGATGATATTAAGAAATATTTTCATCCATCTATTGCTAACTGGTTATTCTTCTCTACTCTAGGGTATACCTAGAGAGATTAATGAATGAATAAGTGAAAAAGCATGTATTAAGTGTCTTAAGCACTAAGGATAGAAATAGAAAATTGAGATAATGTTGCCTTCAAGGAACAATAGGAAGAAATAAAATGTATAGCTAGTAATAATAGCTAACATTTATGTGATGCCTATTGTGTACCAGATACTAGGCTGAGTGCTTTACAAATATTATCTCATTTGATTCTTACAACCATGCTGAAAAGTGGATGTTATTGTTTTTCCTAATTTACAGTTGAGGTAATTGAAATTGTGACTTGCCCCAAATTACAGAGCTAGTAAGTGTCTGAATAGATTTAATCCTGACTCTTGGTCTACTTCTCTATCCACTGTGCCTCCGGTATTAGGGCATGATGAATAAAGCAGTCAGGAAGATGCCAGGAACCTTTTAGATCTAAAGACCAAAAAAAGAACTTTTTTGAGTGGGGAGTCACAGAAAAAGTGAATGAAATCACAAATCAGTTGATCATCAGGCCCTTTCCAGAATACTCCTAGAGCAAGGGATGGAAAGTGTGTTGGTATATGAACACTAAAATAGAGCAGAAACCAAAATGTCTAGGGTGAATCGATATGAATTATTATTTGGACCCAACTAGATAGAATTCAGGTCAGTTTTCACTCATTCACTCACTAATCAACACAGCTCAGTATCAGAATGAGGTTCCAAAACTTCAGATTAACTCTGCCAGGACAGGAAGCATGGTCTCTGGAGGGCTGGTTCAGAGAATTTTTTTTCAGATGGGGAGGGAGTCAGATAGCAAGATGTCTAGGATTGATAAAAGTGAGATATACTGAATGCATCTTCATGGATTGTTTGGCTGAATTAATGGAAGATGATGGTCTTATTTTCTTTTGCTCTGCTCAAATCATAGCTGGACAGCTGTGTTCTTCTCTGAGAAGTGAGTGGCATAGTAGAAAGAGCATTGACTCTGGAATCTAAGGATCTGGTTTCAAATTTCACTTGAAATACTTATTGTCTGTGACTTTGTCATAATCTTCCCACATGCATTCTTTATCTGATCCCCTTCCATCTTCTCAGTAGATTACCTCCATTATCAGTAGGCCCTCCCTACTAATCTTCTATCTCTGTGGATCTATGTGTTCCTTCCTTGATGTTTACAAATATGCCCATGATTGTTGCATGTTTAAAAATCAGTTCCTTCTTCTCTGCTAGCTGTTGTCCTAGCTCTAGATGGCATAGCAGATAGAATGCTGATAAGATGACCAGAGTTTAAGTAAGTAAACCACTAGTTATATGACCATAGGCAAGTTGCTTAACCTCTCTCCCTCAATTTTATTTAATCTGAAAAATGGGGAGTGTTGGACTTAATGACTATAAGGTATCTTAAAGCCCCAAATCACAATTCAAAGACATAAACTATGGCAAATTAGCCTGATGTTTTTGAAGGTCTTTTATTATGGACAAAGGATTAGACTTGTTTTGCTTGGCTCTAGAGGATAGAACTATGAACAGTGTATTAAAATTCTTGGGAAGAGGGTTTTCATTTGAGATGACAGAGTGGCAGATGGGTTGAAAGGGAAAAGACTGGATGCCATTCAGTTAATAGGAAAGTTGTATAATAATTCAAGGGACAATGAATGATAGTAATGGGAATACAGAGAACTAGATGACTATGAGAAGAATGAATCATGAGACACTGAGAGTTGTTCTTGGTAACACAGAGAGAAATACTTGACTTAGTATGATAAAACTGAAGGATATAAAAGATTAGTTCAAAGACAGCTAATCTTGTTCATGGCATTTTCATTCTTGTTGGTATCTAACACAGAGAATGACTCCTTTCTGACTTTGGTGTCCTGTTATATTCTGTTATCTTAGTTCAGTCAACTCTTGTCCTTACATGGGGCCAAAGCTATTCTGGGGTTTGCAGCTTGTCTCCTGACCATGACTGGCGAAGAACCAAGAGAATTACATATACATAGTATCTACTCTCTCAAGTGCTTTAATCTAAATTCTAAAACAATGTTTGGAATGGGAAAAAAGACAGGTTTGATAAAATGACAGATTTCTAAGAGCTAAAGCTATCCAAAGGTATAATGGTCTGCTAGGTGATTTCATGGGCTGGTTCCTAAGAGGTGTGATAGATAGAATGCTGGAGAGTCAGAAAGACCTGAGTTCAAATTTGGCTTCTGGCACTAACTAGCTGTGTGATCCTTTTGAAGTCATTTAACCTCTTTTTGCCTCACTTTCCTCATCTGTAAAATGGAGGGGAAAATAAACTACCCCCAAGTTTGTTGTAAGGATCAAATTAGAAAAACTTTTGTAAAGCACTTAGGATGTTGCCTAGCATGTAGTAAACACTATAAATGTTAACTTCTATTATTATTATTCCCTCAGCCTCAATTTCCTTATTGATAAATGAGGAATAGCATATGACCCTTAATTGTTGTATAGAATAATACTATATTTTTGGCCAATATAAAGATGGCATACTGGCATACTTTAAAATGCTAAATAGATGCTTATTGACATTAATTATTGTTATTCCCTTTCATCAGAGGTTTTCAAGCCCAAGATTATTTTTCACATGTATTGTAGAGGGGATTCTGTTTTAGGTATAGGTTGAATTAGATGACCACTAAGATCCCTTCTAAATCTGAAATCCTATGATTTTTAAAAATTCTTTCATCTTCCTCCAGAGTCTAGTAGTGATTATTAAAGTGTATGATGATTGCTAGTGAGTTAGATTTGGTATGTGGCAACTCCTCACAAAGAATCTTTAAATTGAATCATTTTCTGTGAGCCTTGGAAATTGAATCTGTTTCATACTCATTGCCAAGTATGATTGCTTCTGTACTCAGCAATGTAAATGCTGAGAAAATGAAGGACTTAGCATTTTTAGGAGGTGTTGAATGTCTTAGTATTATGAACTTTGATGGATTCAATGTACAAGTTCAAATTACACATTTTTAGTCTTTTACAAAGTTAAAAAAAAAAAGATGAATACCTGACTACATCTTTAATTAAGAAGTCTCCTGTAGTTCCAATGTAGGAACATCATTGTATATTGTGGTTTTAAGGCTAAGCCAACATGCAGGAAATAAAAAATGGATAATTGAGACAGTTATATAAATAATTCCAGCCAAAATTCCCTGATGGTTGTAGTAAATTGGTCCCATCCTCCCCTCTTTCCTAAACTCTCTAAATTACTATCTCTGCTGATATGAGTAATGTGTTCTATTTCAATTGAATAGTTTTCTGAAGCTACCCTTTCAAAACTTGGCACCTCAGAATTTTAGCAAGAACCCCTAAATCTAAAACCACTATGCAAGTTGAAAGAAAAATACATTTCTATTTGTATCTTTGCTTTTCCACTGCCTAAATTTCCCATGTCCCTTCACCTTCTATCTCCCAGATAGCCATTCCATATAACAAAGACTTTATTTGAAGAGAAAAAGAGAGAAAAAAGAAAGAAGAACAAAAGCACTAATCATAACATTGAAAAATATGAAGACATTGCATAATGTTTCATATTAGACCTTCCAACTCTATAAAGAAGTAGGAGATGGAATTGGGAGGATATTTTTCCATATTTCCTCTTTGGAGTTGTGCTTGTTCATTATAATTTTACAATCACTTTTGACTCTTGTTGTTGTTATCTCTCTTTACATTATTGTAATCATCTATGTCTGTCTGTCTATCTGTCTCTCTCTATCCATCCATCCATCCATCCATCCATCCATCCATCCATCCATCTATCCATGCATCTATCCATGCATCTATCTATCTATCTATTTATCTATCTGTTTTCTTTTATGTCCTGGGCTTATTTTCTTTAGTAATGTTTAATTTCCCCCCAATTATTTGTAAAAATTATTTTTGGCATTTGTTTTCTAATATCTAATATCTAATGTCTTTTTCCCTTTTCCCTCCCTCCACATCCCCCCCACTGATGTCAAGCAATTTGCTATTAGTCCACATATACTTTCATTCAAAACTTATTTTCATATTAGAGTAATGCAGGGTTGCAGCAGAAGCTTTTGCTTTTGCAAATCAACTGTAGCAGCTCTGGCAGTTAGAAGTTTTAGAATGTTCACAGAAAAACAATTGGAGCCTGATACTATAAATAGTGCTGAAGCTCCAACTGAGGTGCTTTTGCCTGTTGGCTTTGGGGCTTTTGGCCTTTTTGCTTCTGCCTTTGCCTGTGCCTTTTGTCTTTGGGCATTTGGGACTTAGCCTGATTTCTCTGGATCTCTCCCTGATTTCTCCATTTACATCCCTACTATTTCTCTGAATTTCCCCTCTGGGCCCTGGGAAGAAGGGTGGTTTTGGTGGTTGGACATTGTGGTTTTAGCTTCTGTAGGCAAATAGGACATCCTAAATCAAACCACCCCCTTATTTAGTGATCTGATAATACCTTTGCTTCAGGGAGTGAAACCTTCCTGACTGGGAGAGCTGGCCTCTCTGTCTGACCCTCCTTCTCTGTGACCCTTCCCCCAGCACCAGCTTTCTTCCTAGCAGCAGCTACAAACCCTGATACCCTCTTTCCCATAGCCTACCTCTAACATCAATAAATCCCCTTTGTTATCTACCCCAAAGCCTCTGGTGAATCATTGTACTGAATACTAAGGCAAAGGTTAAAGAGGAAGAAATTACTTTCCTTTTATTTCTTGAGGGAAACCTAGGCATTCATCTTGGGCAGGAAGTACCCAGCTGAGACTTCCTGCAGACATTTAGTTTCACTGGCAGGGAGGAGCCTTCTTGACTCCTCCCTCAAGGGACTTTGGAAATTAACAAGAGAAAACCCTCCAGCCACATCTAAAACATTTCTGACTGGCCCAATTCCTCTTGTATCATAGAGATACCTTCCCTGCCTGAAGGACCCAGCCTATTTCCTCCTAGTACCCTCTGTCTCAAGCCTCAGTGATTAGCTTGTTTGAACAGCCCTTCCTATACTCCCATTCATTCCCTTACCCTCCTATATACTACCATTCATCCCTTACCTCAGCTATCCCCTATCAATTGTCCCTCCTCTTATTAACATTTTACCTTATTCAATAACATTAGTCATGTTGTGGAAGAAGGCACATTTTAGACAGATAAGATAGATATGGGAGAGAGAGAGAAAGAGACGGGGGGGGGGGGAAGGGGGGTTTTCTGGTGAGATAATCAAAAAAATTTTGAGATGATTGAATTTCACTGTGCTGCCTTTAAAACGAGGCCAATGTATTGCATTATAATTGTCTTGTTTCTACTTGTTTTTTTATCTCTCTAACTAGAATATAAACTCCTTGGTGTTAAAGGCTATAACATTTACCCTTTTAATATTCTGTCTTCCCCATGATGATGAATGATATTGATGGGTGGTGCCATGGATAGTGACAAATTTGGAGTCACAAAGACCTGAGTTCAAATTCTGCCTCAAACATTTACTGTGTGACCCTGGGAAAGTCACTTAATCTCTCTCAGTCTGCTTCCTTACCTGTAAAATGAGAAGAATAATAGTATTTATTTTATACAATTGTGGCAAGTATTAGATGAATTAAGATAACTAAGATCTTTGCAAAATTTTTATAGATGACTAACTCTTTAATACTTTAAGGTTTCCAGAGGCTAGCCAAGATGTAGTAAAAAAAAATATATATATATATATATGAAAGATTCAAGAGATATAGATTCTAGTTCCATTTTTGTTACTCATTAACTGTGTGCCTTGGACTAGTATTTTTTTAAACCTCACTGGCTTGTGTTTTACTCATCTGTAAAAAGAAAGGGTTAGACTAATTATTGTCCCTTCCAGTTCTAAAGCTATTATCCTCACCTAAATATCCTTTACCCATTCCAACTCTAACATTCAATGGTTCTACATTGGGATAGGATTCCTTCCTTATATTAATGGTGGGCTGGATATTTTTACTGCTAGTTTTAGTTCCCCCACTGATTCATTATGATCCTTGGAAATTATTTTAATTCCCATAATTGATTAAAAATGGCATCAAATTCTAGGAAGGAAATCCATTAGGAAAATTAATTTTTACCATATGACTCCTATTTTGAGTGGACCCCAAAATCTTTTCTAGAGATTTTAGTATTGATGATCAATTTTTACTGACCACACTTAGTTTGAGTGCCTAGTTTAATTTAAAAGACTTTTGTTTTGATACTAATGCCTTGCTGGTGGAGTTGTGAATTGATCCAACCATTCTGGAAGGCAATTTGGAATTATGCCCAAAGGGTTCTAAAAGACTGTCTGCCCTTTGATACAGCCATAGCACTGCTGGATTAGTATCCCAAAGAGATTTTTTTTTTTAAATGGGAAAGATTCTGTTTGTACAAAAATGTTTATAGTTGTGCTTTTTGTGGTGGCAAAAAATTGGAAAATGAGGGGGTGTCCCTCAATTAGGGAATGACTGAACAAATTGTGGTATATGATGGTGATAGAATACTACTGTGCTATGAGGAATGTTGAACTATTTGATTTCTATAAAAACTGGAAAGACCTACATGAACTGATCCAGAGTGAAATAAGTAGAACCAGGAGAACATTAGACACAGTAACTGAAACATTGTGGTATGGTCAAATGTGACTGACTTTGCTACTTAAAGCAATGGAATGATCCAGGACAACTCTGAGGCATTTATGAGAAAGAATGCTATCTACATCTAGAGAAAGAACTGTGGGAGCAGAAATGCAGAAGAAAAATATATGATTTATCACTTGTTTATATGGATATATGATTTGGGGGGTTGGTTTTAAAAGATTACTCTATTCCAAAAATGAATAATATGGAAATAGGATTTGAGTGATAATATATGTATAATCCAGTGAAAATTGCTTGTCAACTCTGGAGGCAGGGAGGGAAGAGGGAAGGAAGACAACAAAATTCAAGTAACCATGGGAAAAAATTAAAAAATTAAATCAAATTAAAAACAAAAATAGGGGGGAAAAGACCCAAGTTTGTATGTAATTGTCCCGAGAATAATTGATACTGAGATAAACTTTTACATAGTTTTCATATCATGACGTGAATGGTCTGATACTTGAATATTTTAAATATTTTAAATATTTTTGTTGGGGGAAGGGTACGTATCCTCTCTCTACTAATGTTGATTGACATATAGTCTTCAAGAATTGCCATTGCTGAAAAACACGGACCATCTTGTGGCCAAACTACTGATGACCTTCATAGGACTTAGGTAGGCCAGTCCTCAGGAGGTAAACTTAAACATAAATTTCATTCCTGCATTTCTATAGGTGAATGAGCAGACCTCTATTAATATGAATAATCAGTATTAGGATATTGGTAAAGCCACCTAGAGCAGAATCCATATAAGAAAAACTTTGGAGTTCTACAGTGCTTCTTAATCTTCCACCAGAGGATTTCGATCTATAGATCCTTAAACTGGAGAAGCAATGCAGTATGACAGAAAGAAGGCTGGGCTTAAAGCTGAGAAAGACCTAAGTTCAAATCCTGTCTCCAACACTTACTAGCTATTTATTAAGGGCAAATCTCTTTAAACTCTTTGAGCTTCCATTTCTTCCTCTCTAAAATGAAAATAATTACCCCTGTAATACCTATATCAAAGGGTTATAAGGATTAAACTATATAACTATGAGAAAAATTCTTGGCAAACTGTAACATGTTATATAAAAATATAATAATAATACTGGTGTTAATGATTATTATATTTTCTAATATATCAATTAAACTAATTCTACTAGTGGAGACCGAGAAAGCAGGGCCACTAGAAACCTTAAACATAGGATTGGGTATTACAACACAAAAGCATTTCAGGTGAAACGGTCAAGTCTTCATACATAGGTAGGTCAACTGGCAATTTCACTTTTTCCTTTCACCATTTAAAAAGTGCACCATGGATAATGAGAGTGATGCACCCTCTGCTGGACATTTCATGTAACTCCTCATTCAAAGAAAAGAGTTTCATTGTTTCTCCATATGGAAGGCACAGATCTAAAAAGAGAGCTGTGAGAAAAATAGGGAAATTCTGAGATGTTGCTGAGGAGTCAATAATTAAACAATTCTTTGAAAGCAAGTAGCAAGTTAGGGAAAACTCCTCTTTCTAGGCATTCATTTTTAAAATTAAATTTTATTATTTTTCTCCATGCAGATCCATCTGCCTTCTCCCCTTCCCATCTCTCTTCCCCTCCGTAACGGAGAAAACAAGAAAAACAAAACCCCTGTTATGAACATATATAGTTAAGCAAAACAAATTCCCATATTGGTCACATCCAAAAAAATTTCATCTCGGTCTATACTCTGTGTCCATCATCTCTGGCAGCAGGTGGGTAAATGACATGAGTCATCTGGAACTTGTGATTGGTCATTGTGATGCTCCCAAAATTTTACAAGTTGAATGTCTTTACAATGTTATTGTAATTATATAAATTTTTCTCTTGTTTCTGCTTTCCTCACTCTATGTCAACTCATACATGTCTTTCCAGGTTTCTCTGGTCTTTTCTTATAGCACATCCTCTCCATCTTTTCTTATAGCACAATAGTATACCATCATATTCACATACCATAACTTTTTTATTGTAATCCTTACTTCCTGACTTAGAAACAACTGTAAGGCAGTAGGGCAAGTGCTAGGCAAATGGGGTTAAGTGACTTGCCCAGGGTCTCATAGCTAAGAAGTATCTACAGGCAGATTTGCCCCATCTCCTCCCAACTCCAGGCTTGGCTCTCTATCTGTTGTGCCATCAAGCTGTCCCCACATATCATAACTTGTTCAATTGAGGGGTTTCCACATTTTTTTGCCACCACAAATGGAGCTGTTATAAATGTTTTTGTATATGTGTATACTTTTCCTCTTTCTTTGATCTCTTTGGGGTAAAGACAGAAGTTGGTATTAGTTGGGTCAAAAAGTATGTACAATTTAATAATTTTGGGGTCATAGTTTCAAATTAATTTCTTGAATGGCTGAGTTTACAGCTCTACTGACCCCATGCATTAATGTAATCATTTCCCCATAGTCCAGCCTGCATTTGTCAGTTTCCTTTTTCAGCATTTGTCGTTTTCCATTTTTTTGGTCAGTTTTGCCAATCTGAGGCATATAAGCTATCTTTAAATAATCAAGGCTTCTATTTACCTAGGCTCTTGCAAAAAGTCAGCAATAGGGGGCATCTGGGTGGCTCAGTTGATTGAGAGCCAGGTCTAGAGATGGGAGGTCCTAGGTTAAAATTTGGCCTCAGACACTTCCTAGCTGTGTGACCCTGGGCAAGTTACTTAACCCCCATTGCCCAGCCCTTACCTCTCTTCTGCCTTGGAGCCAGTACATAGTATTGACTCTAAGATGGAAGGTAAGGGTTTAAAAAAAACTGGAAGTTAACGAGCATCATCTAGCCTAGCACCTTCTTCTTTACTTATGAGAAACCTGGTATCCAAAAAGAAGGTTTGGTTTATACAAGGTCATAGAGATAACCAATGGAATATATTTATCACCATTGCTCTGTTAGTATTTTCTTGGGCTAAATATATACACACAAACACACACATGCACCAGAAAAAATAAAATGAAAGGCAACAACATCCTTCATAATTGTCATTGGATGAAAATATTTGAGAACAAATGTAGTATCTCTCTTTCTTTTCCTTACTTTTATCTTGTACCACCCTTCCACTCCCCAAACTGAAGTATTAGAAATAGGTCTTTTTTGAGCTTATAACAGAAGCCCATTCCTTAAATTCTCTAAGTCTATCTACTTCATTCCAACAACCATTTAATACTATTTAAATATTAATATTTGAACCTGCTTTATGAAATTACACTTGGAGCAAGATATCTTTTAGCAGATGTTTATTGGAGTGTTGTATAGATTTCTATAGTGCCTTCCAACTCTGAAATTTCAGAATCATAGTTTTTATACATACCAGTGATGGTGAGCCTTTTATAGACCAAGTGCCCAAGCTGTAACACTCATGCCAAGTGTGAGCCTCTGCCTTACCTAATCAAACAGAGGAAGGAGGAAGCTGTCCCATTGGGCTGCCAGGCAGGAGGGCAGGTGATGAGAGAAATGCCCTCAGGCATGTGTGGAGACAGGGAAGGGAGCAGCCACCTCCAGCATGTATGCCATAGGCTCACCAATAGCACTATATACCAAGCTAGGGATTCCTTTAATTTGGTTTTGTTTAGAATAATATAAAAAAGGGGCAGCCGGGTAGCACAGTGAATAGAGTACCAGGTCTGAAGTCAGGAAGACCTAGGTTCAAATTTGGTCTCAGACATGTTCTAGATGTCTGCCCCTGGGTAAGTCACTTAACCCAAATTACCTAACCTTTACAACTCTTCTGACTTGTAATAAATACTTAGTATCAATTCTAAAACAGACAGTAAAAGTTGTTGTTTTTTAAAAGGATAATATGGGAAACTGAGGCTCTATTAAGATCCTAAGGAAAAAACTTGTTTGGTCTACAAAATCAAATTAAATTCCCAACATATTCCCCTAAATCCTTGAACTTTTCAACCAAATATTCCTTCTATTCTATCACTTTAATTGTTGTTCTCTAGAGAACATTACATTCTATTTCCTACTCCCCTGTCTCAAGAACCAGGAGGAAGGGTGGGCACACCGCCTCTTACAGATCTACTACTCTCCTTAAATGACCTTTTATTTTTTGAAGCCCATGCTGTTTGCTTCTATCTACTGACTTATGATGATTTTAGCAGCTAAAGCAGTCCAATGCTATTATCCCCAGTGACTTGTATTCATTTTGATGGCCCTTCTAATGAAGTAACACCACAATTCTTCAACTTTCTTAACTCTCATGATCTTATTCATTCCACCAGAATCTTGAACATGCTTCGAACTTTAATATCTCTTAGAATTGGCAAAGATCTAAAAAGAATGCCATAAGAAACTCTTTGCACCCTTGAGAATAGCTGACATATTTGGGCTCAAACATTACAGTGCTTGAAGTCATGCATGAAGTAAAGCTGATATAGAAGAAAGAAGCAGAGTAATGGGTTAATGTACCCTGTGTGGTATATGCCTGGTGCTGGGCTGAGAGCTGCCTTGGCCCCTTCTGATGGCATGTGCTCCAGCTCAGCACCGAAAGATTTTCACTTTGGGATGATGATAAATTTCCTTTACTGGTTCCTACTCTGCATCTGCTCCTATTAGTAGACCTCTATGCATTTCAAAATCTACATCATGACAATATAGTTCATCAATGTCATTACTCATTTCTAAAAAAAATGTTTTATATCTAAAATATTCACCAAAACCAATAGTGCTAACTTAATGAACATACAAAGTCATACCACAATTATATAATAATCAAGGCTGTATCTATTAAATACATGGCAAATGAAAAGTTAGCAAATAGGCAGGTGGATATTAATACAATAGAAATAAACTAAATCATGAAAAACAGTATTAATAACATTTTTCCACAGACCAAAGAACAGTAAACCATTCAAATAGCACACGGCAAAGAAAAACATTTGCTCATGCTCTGGAAGACAAAACCCAAAGTGGAAAATGTATTTAGAACGAGTTGGAATAATAGTTTAGTCAAAATAGAGAGAAAAAAAGAAAAAAAATTAAAAGTTTGGAATGAGGTGGCCAAGACAGGACTCCCATTGAAACAAAACTAAACAAAACTAAAGACAAAAAAAGAAAAGACTAAAACAAGATTTAAACATGGGACATGGATGTGTTAAATCCCATTTGTCTAAGTTTCTAAGTCAAGTTGTATATGTTATCTGCTACTAGTCCAACCTCTCATGGCATGGGTAGTGGGGGAAAAAGATAAAATTTCTTTCTTTTTAGCCTTTCCCCCAAAATGATTCTTTCTCAGAGGCCTGACTCTAATTCTAGAATCAGAACCCCCAAAAAGGGAACTTTTCCACCCCTCAATTGGTTTTCTACTTCACTAGCAAACTCCAAACTTGCTTTCTGTTTTTTCTTAACGTGGCCCAAAAGATATCACTTGATCTTCTTAACCAATAGCAAGATATTTTCTACATGATATCTTTTTTCTTTCATTCATGATGCCACTAAAGACTTATTCATATCTACTTTATACTTTTGATTGAAGAATTGAATGGCAGTGTCTGGACAATTACATTAATTGGGATGGAAGTAACCTTGACCTTACAACAATATTGCAGATATAATTTATACATAATATAGGTGATGGTTATTTTTGACTCTTGATGAAAAGGAAAATTTGGCATGAAAAGTTATTTTCAAGTCAGAATCACTTTACCAATACCATCACTTTTTCTCATAATTACCTGATTATGAGAATTTAATTTAGATTAAATTCAACTAAATTAACATTTTAAAAACCCATTATATGCAAGGTGCTTGCTATGTTAGTTCCTATGGATACTGAGGCAACAAAAGTAAAACAGCCTATCTACTATGGGGAAACAAGATACACCAAGAACAAATTTAGGCTGTTTGTGAGGAAAATCTTATCATTAGAGCTACCAAAAGATGAATGGACTATCTCAGGGAAGCAATTCATTCCTCTTTTCTAAAGGGCTCAAGCAAAGATGCAATGACTGCTTGTGGGTATATTTTAGAGAGGATTGATTTTCTGCATATTGGTTAGACTATGTGAACTTTAAAGTTCTTTTCTTGTCTGAAATTCTGTTATAGTGAGAGGCACTAAAAAATGTGGTAAGAAGGGAAGTCTTCATGGAGTAATTAGCTCATGAACTAAAACTTCGAAAGGCAGAGATAAGGAGGAAAGTGTGCGTCAGGTATGAGAGGACAACTTGTGTGAATATATAGAGGTAAGAGACAGAATACTTAGTTTAAAGGGCAGACAGAATTCCAGTTTGCCTGGGATATAGATAAAGAGGAAAATGAATAGGAATAATGAAATAAATATGGAAAAATAAATTGCAGAAAGGTCCGAAGAATCATAAATGCCAAATTAAGCAATTTGTGTTTTATCCAAAAAAGGAATAGCTAACTATTGGAGATTTTTGATGAGAGAACCAGGATGATTAGAAATGTGCTGTAGAAAGTTTTGTTTTGTTTTTGTAACTGTGTAGGAGATGTATTGAAATAGGAAGAGAGTGGAAGCAGGGAGATCAATTAGGAAGCAATTAGTCTAAGTAAGAAATGATAACCATCTAAGGTAGGGCACTGGTTTTATAAGGGGACAGAAAAGAAGGAACATAAGACATGTTATGGACATAGAATTGATGAGGCCTGACGATTGGATATGGGTTTAAAGAAAACCAAAGAATCAAAGGAATCAAAGGTAAGTCTGAGGTTACAAATCTAGGTGATAGTATCCTTGATTAAAGTATGGAAGTTCAGTGGAAGGGAAGGTCTTTGGGAAATGTTGAGTTGCATTTCAGATATGAGGGGTTTGATATGCTAATAGAGTATCAAGATAGAGAGGTTTAGCAGGCATTGGATGATGTGTGATTAGAACTCAGGGAAAAAATTTAGAATGGAATTGTGTGTGTGTGTGTGTGTGTGTGTGTGTGTGTGTGTGTGTGTGTGTGTGTGTCAGACAGAAAGACTGAGACAGAGGTCAAAGTAGATGGTAACTGCACCAATAGGAACTGATAAAATCAGCAAAGGAGAGAACATGATGAAAGAAATGGGTTTAAGGAGACACACAAGGATGAAAGATGGAAGGTGTAGCAAAAAATGCTGAGGAGTGGTTAGGCATATAGGAAAAGAAAAATAAATGAGAGGTATCCTCAAAGACAAAGTATATGTGTGTCAGTACATATGTGCTTACATGTATATGAGAAACATAGAAACATACAAAGAAGAATTAAAGGGGCAAGCTATGGGAGGAGACAGGAGGCACAAGTAGGTTTGTTAATAATGCTTTCTCTTTCTCAGAGATTGAGGTAAAGGAGTTGAGGACAAGTGAATATCTAGAGGGAATTTTAAGATGTGAAAGAGGGAAGAGGCAGAAGGTCATGTTAAGTGACCTTAATTTTCTTGGTAAGGCAGGAGGCAAGGTGGTTTTATACTTGATTCTCTCAGGTTCTCTAAATATACCATCATAGGGGGCAGCTGGGTTGCTCAGTGGATTGAGAGCCAGGCCTAGAGACAGGAGGTCCTAGGTTCAAATCTGCCCTCAGACACTTTCCAGCTGTGTGACCCTGGGCAAGTCACTTGACCCCCATTGCCTACCCTTACTACTCTTCTGCCTTGGAGCCAATACACAGATAAGGGTTTTAAAAAAAATAAACAAACAAATAAATAAATATACCGTCATATATCATTTCAGAAAAAATGATAAGTTTTATTTCCTCATTGCCTATGCCCATTTCTTCTATTTCTTTTTCTTGTCTTAATATTATACCTAATATATCTATTAGAATATTGGATAATAACTATAATAATAAACATCCTAGTTTCACCACCAATTTTACTGGTCATCACAGACTTCTAATTTATCCACATTATGCATAATGCTTGCCCTTGTTGATTTTAATAATAATATTTTATTTTTCCCCAATTACATGTAAAAACAATTTTAAACATTCATTTTAATAATATTTTTGAGCTTCAAATTCTCTTTCTTCCCATTTTCCTCCCTTCCTACCATCCCTCCTTCCCTGAGACAATAAGCAATCTGATATCAAATTTTACATGTTCATATAAAACATTTTTCCATATTAGTCATTTTTTGGAAGAGATCTCCAAAAAAGAAAGGGAAAAAAAGGAAGAAAGAAAGTGAATGTTTTAGTGTGCATTCAGAACCCATCGGTTTTTTCTTTAGAGGCAGATGGCATTTTTCATCATGAGTTTCTGGGATTGTCTTGGATCACTGTATTGCTGAGAATAACTAGGTCATTCCCAGTTGTTCAGCAAAAATATTGATGTTACTGTGTATAATGTTCTAAGTCTGCTCATTTCACTTTGCATCAGTTCATGTAAGTCCACGTTTTTTCCAAAATCATCCTACTCATCATTTCTTATAGCACAATAATATTCCATTATAACCACATACCACAACTTGTTCAATCATTCTCCAAGTGATGAACAACTCCTCAATGTCCAATTCTTTGGTACCACAAAAAGAGCTACAATAAATATTTTTGTACAAAAAGTTCCTTTTCCCTTTTTAAAAAATCTCTTTGGGATACAAACCTAGAAGTGTTTTTGATTGATTAAAGGGTATGCACAGTTTCAGAGCCCTTTGGGCAAAGTTCCAAATTGCTCTCCAGAATGGTTGGATCAGATCACAACTCCATCAATAGTTGCCTTTGATTTTAATTAAATTGCACTTATCATTTTAAGAAAAGCTCCATTTATTCCTATGTTTTCTGGTGTTCTTAATAGGAATGAGTATTGTATTTTTTCAAAAATGCTCCTCTGTATTTATTGATATAATCTTACATATGATGTTTGTTGACTTTGTTATTGATATGATCAATTATCCCTATAGTTTTCCTAATATTGAACAAGCCCACATTCCCAGCCTGGTCATAGCATATGATCTTTGTGATAGAGTGCAGTAATATCCTTGCTCATGTTTATTTAATATTATGACATCAATATTCATTAGGGAAATTGATCTATAGTTTTCTTTCTCTGTTTCTGATCTCCTTGGTTTATGTATCAAAATCATATTCATATCATAGAAGGAATTTGATAGGACTTGTTCTTTACCTATTTTTTCAAGCAATAATTTATGTAATATTGGAATTAATTATTCTTTAAATGGTAGAATTTGTAAATTCATCTGGTTTGGATTTTTTTCCCTTTGGTGAGCTTGTTTATGACTTTTTCAATTTATTTTTCTAAGATAAAGTTATTTAAGAATATATTTATAATATATATATATATATAATATTTAAAAATAAAATTTACTCTTCTGTTAATCTAGGAAATTTATGACATTTTGTAAAAATTCATATATTTCACTTAGATTATCAGTTTTACTGGCATGAAGCTGGGCAAAACAGCTCTTAATAATAGCTTAATTTGATTTGGTTATACATTCACCTTTTTTATATTTGATACAAATAATTTCATTTTCTTCTTTATTTTATAAAAAAGTCAAATTAGCCAAAGGTTTTTTAAAAATAAAACTAGATGCTAGGTTTATTTATTAATTCAATGATTTTTTAATTTCAATTTTACTAATTAATTTCTTCTTTGATTTTCAGAATTTATATTTTTGTGGTTAACCAGAGTCTAAAATTTTTTTCTAGTTGTTTTTAGTTGCATACCTAATTCTTTGATCTATTCTTTCCTTAAGATAAAAAATTTACCCAACTACTGCTTTGCTTGTATCTTACAAATATTAGTATGTTTTCTTATTGGCATTATCATTAATGAAATTATTGATTGTTTGAATGATTTGTTTTTTGACACATTCACTCTTTAGTTTCTTTATATTATTTTGTTTCCAATTCATTTTCCATCTATGCCTCAAAGGATCTTTATTGAATATAATTTTAATTGAATTATGATCTGAAAAAGGTACATTTAGTGTTTCTGAATTTCTGCATTGATTGTGAGGCTTTTATGCTCTAATATGTAATCATATTTGAGTGTAGGTGCCATGTACATCTGAGAAAAAAACTTCATTCCTTTCCATTCCTATTCAATTTTCTCCAAAGGTTTATTATATTTACTTTTTTATAAAACTCTATCCATCTTCTTAACTTCTTTCTTGCTTATTTTATAAGTGAAACAGACTGATATATATCTGTTTTAATTAATTTATAACAGCACCATGAGCAAATTGGCTCTTGGATGATGCTGATAATGATAGCTCCTTTATCATATTGATAGATTCAGAGAACCCAAGCAAGAGTTTTAAGCAGGTTATCATTATTAGAAAACAAAGCACTTATTAAGTACTTAATTATGCATGGCATTGTGCTAATCTTTGTAGAAACAGATTTATAATCCTTCTTCCCAGTTTCCAAATCTCTACTCCTAAATTCCAAAGTGCATAAAAACCAAATAAAAAGTAATTAAAAAGAAAAGAGAGGCTATTTAAATTTTCTCATTTTGCCACCTGTCATAGTTCCTTTGAGTTTTATACATATGGTGCTAATTTAATTCTTTGACTAGAAACACCATATCACTTTTTCCTAATTTTTCTTCCAACCTCACTGACAATACATAAATACAAATCAATCAGCTTTCCTTATTTAGTCTTGAAATAAATAACATTATGTAGAAATCAGAGAGAGGGAAATAGTTATCTTGTGTGCAGACATCTATGGGAGGCAAAGGACTCTGATGGAAGATACAGAGAATAGAAATCCAGTAAATCCCAAACATATATACTTTATACTTCCTATCTATAAGAATATGTAAGCATCATGGAAGGAACAAGATGAAGATGGAACACATTTGTAGATCTATAAGTAGTTTCCCTCTTTTCTATCTGAAACCAACATTCTATCTCCTTTGGAAAGGAAATGCCTAGATCATTGAATTTGGTATGCTGTTGCCTACATAAGAGATAGAAGAAATATACTTGCAAATTTTTTATCTGAGAAATTTAAAATTATTGTATTTCTAAGGTTATCAATCAAAAAGATTATTTTTCTTTTGTAATAATGGTACGCAATTTTCATTTATTTATTCTCCAATGAACATGAATTTCCACAATCTCACTATTGTATTTTCTTTTAGAAATTATATTTTCAGTAAAAAGAAATTAACTTATATCTTTTATTCATTGTAAAGAAAATTTCTTGACTCTGAGAAACATATTTAAGGTATAAATATAAGAACTCTACAGAGATGAAAGGCACAGGTGAGATTTTTCTTCTATTTTTGACATTTGCTCAACATGAATTTGTTTTATTCTGAATAAACAGCTGGTATACCATTTGTTTTTTAATGTTTGTTAAAATATTATATGCCTGTGTATTTGGCAAAAAAAATGTAACAGGAATTGATAATAGTATATTGTGAAAGTTTTGAAAGTAGGAGCATAATGTGAAGAAGTCGGGGTCTAGGGGCACCTAGGTGGCTCAGTAAATAGAGGGCCAGACCTAGAGACTGGGTGTCCTGGGTTCAAATATGGCCTTGGACATTTTCTATCTGTGTGACCCAGGGCAAGTCATTTAACCCCAAATTGTTATTGCTTTGGAACCTATATTTAGTATGTAGTGTAAGACGGAAGGTAAGAGTTTTTAAAAAAAGTTCTAGTTTATACTTGGATGCTTACTTCCACAAGGGTCTCTCATCACTAAGTATTGCTTTCAGCATGTGAGCTATGACAAGGTGTAATATTGGCTTTTGGAAATAGTTTTAATTCTCATCCTCTTTTTCTGAAGGGGTGAAAACTACCCCCAGAGTCTACATAGTTCCTTCTCTCCTCAATTTCTTTCCTTTCTCTTTCCTTAGGAGAGGGAGCAAATCAAGTTCCAATTCTATTTTTTCCCATCATATGCTCTGATTTTCAGAGATCTATGATGCTGAGGTATTATGGCATTACTGATTATATAGGCCTATCCGTGCAGCCTTCAATTTATATAAGGGAAGTATTCCATGAAGGTATTTGTAAGTTGATTGGTTAAAGCTGTTATGATAATCCTGATGGTATAAGGATCTGAAGCTGGGTAAGGTGAGTGAGTCCTAAGTGAAACACTTAAGTTGTAGTAATGAATCCTAAAGGACCCCCCACAGCAGTAGCTGCTATTAAATATGGAGAATCTGCTGGACCCAAACTCCAGATATAACAGTGTTCCAGAGTAGCCTGCCAGACAAAGAATCTGCTATTAGAATTATACAGATACTTGTCTAACTGACACTCTGGCCTTAATTGGATAACGCTTGATTGACTGTGAATTAAACTTTGATATGAATGGTACACTTCACCTCTTCCCTTCTAAAATTCCAAAGATGTAATTACTAAGCCTAGGATTATAGATGAAGCCAAGTCTATGGTAAATTTGAAGATTTATTGTTAACGGGCTTAGAGAAGGGAAGCAGGGTAATGGCTGGGAAGAAGAGAAACAGGAAGTCCTTAATTAACTAAGGCTAATGATGTTATAATGATATCTGGATTGATGGTAATCAGGTTTGCCAGGTGCCAGTCTGGTTGGGCCAGAGTGGTCCCAACCTAAATCAAGATTACTTTGCTGATAGATGTTACATTTTCTTCTTGATGGTTAATTTTGGTTCAGGTTAATTCAGGATCAGGTTGATTCAGGATTAGGGACTGATGAAATTGATCGGTACAGGTTGCTAGCTGAATAAGCTCTCCTATGGCCTACCCTTACCAAGCCCACCCTCACCAATCCCAATCTCAAAATTGAGATTTCTTCTCAGTTCAAATCCTTCCTTTTATACCCAAACCTCAACTGCCTTTGCACCCGCCATCTCCTTCCAGACTTGGTTTGTTCTATATTCTAAGCAGGTAACTGTCCATCATTTTGATTTCCACATTACTGTGTAATTTATCATTACAAAGCTTGGAATGTATTTCTAGCAACTCATATTTACATAGCATTTTGAGGATTACAAAAATGTATTCCTCAAAACAACTCTGTGAGGGAGGTAATAAAATACTGTGATTTTTCATGAAGAAATTGAAGCAAATGGATCTTAAGCTAAGGGATACAATGTTATCAAGCATTGTAGTATAAATTTATAGAAACTTCACATTATAAATGGTGACTGTATTTCCAGGTGAGATCTCCCTCGTGTATCTGAAACATATTATAGCTGATCAGGTTCTCTAGATGCTCTTCTTTGTAGATGATGCTGTTATAATTATATCAAGTTTGGGTACACTGCAGGACTTCTTTAGGGCATAGAATATTAGAGTAAAGCACTAGATTTGAAGACAGAAAATAATGAGTTTAAATATTAGCTCTACTATATGCTATCTCTATGACTTTGAACAAGCAATTTAAACTCTCTGTGCCTTAGGTTACTCCTCTACAAAATAAAGGGGTTGGACCTGATCTCTCATGTAGTTAAGTCTGTTTCAGAATAAATCCCTGATCCTATGTTCTTGATGAGATCAATGATCTCTCAAAAGAGATTAGTGTAACAATCCACATGGAAAAACCATGTAGATGAAGAATGTATATTGTCCAAATTTTAACATTCAGAAGAATGGACAATTCATTAAGTTAGTTGATCAGAATATATAAATTTGGATAGTTACCGAAGAGCAACTGGGCCCAGAATTGAACAGAAGGAAGATTAAGATCAACTTTGAGAAATGTCATAGCTTTCAATAATTATGAGCTGAACAGGATCACAAATGGCTATCTTTTTAAAAGATCAATATTCTTCCAGTGATGCTATGTGGTGCTTAAATACTGAGTGGCCCAAAAGGCAAAAAATAAATATATGAAGGCCGCAAGCAGGTGGCCATGTCAACTTGCATTCAAGAAGTTTTACACAATAGATCAAGAAAGGATATAATTGGAAAAGGAGTTGGGTTAGGTATGAAGGAAGAACAAAGGCCTATAAATTAGTGGACAGACGAGTGTTGCCCTAGTATCCATGAATTATTAAGAGAATAAGAGGAAGACATCCAGGGAATTGGGTAGATCCTCCATCTGAGGCTCATAGAAAAATATGGGCAAGAATTGCATATGATTAGATGATGTGGCTTTATTTGTACTGATGAAGGGATGCTTTCACTGATGATATTAACTAATCTGCTGAGTTATCAGTATCACTGAGATGGAAGGGATTTTATAGGCTCCTTCCTGAATTTAATCCATATCAGAATAAGGGCTTCTTATAAATATTCTCAGCAGCTAGGTATAGTCTAAAGAAAATTTCAGATTTCTAGAGTGGTAGAACATACTCCCTTCTGAAGCAGCCTATATCACAGAGCCTTTCTTTTATGTGGAGCTAAAAGCCTGGGATTTCTCAGACAAAAAGAGACTTTAAGACCTCTTTGATGCAGGATGCAAGAGAAGAATTGGAGATTAGGAGTTAAGTGAAGCTTGGCAAGAGGTTGCCTGAAATAGTGAGACAGGTGAAGCACTCATCAAAGTTGGAGGTAGACGAGTAAGGCTGACATTTAAATCCTATAATTCTAAATAGGCTACTAGGTAGGATGCTGGACAACTAGGCAGTGTTACAAATAGATTGTAAGGCCTGGAGTCAGAAAGACACACCTTTTTCTAAGTTCAAACCTATCCTTAGACACTAGCTATTAGGCCCTGGGGAGGTCACTTAATCCTGTTTCTCTCAACTCTAAAAAGAGCTGAAGAAGCAAATGACAAACCCTTCTAGAATTGCCAAGAAAACCCCAACTGGGGTGACCAAGAGTCAGACACGTCTGAATAATGAGAAGTGTTAGCTAAAGAGAAATCTATACCAAATAAATTAAGTGATTTGACTTTTCAGGGAACCCATAGTTAAATCTTTGGTGATGTCAGCCTTTAATTTAAACTTGGCTCTACTACTAATTACTTGCATGATCTTGGGAAAATCAATTAACTTCTCATAGTCCTGGGTCTTTTATCTGTAAAATCAGTTTTGCATTCCTTTTATTACTAAAATTCTATGAATGTCTTTCATTAAAATCTCAAAGGAACACATATGTACTATGTAAAATATGTTAGTATATAAACTTTATGGCACAAAGAAGATGTTAAAATAAATTTTGGCAGGTGTTGGATTAAATGAACCCATCTTCCAGAGTTGGAGTCACTCATGTAAAGTAGTTCAAGATGCAGAGACAAATGAAATGTAATGATGGCACTGGTAATGCAGTGCATCCTTGAAAGGAAAAGAATGGATAGAGTAGGAAATAGATTTGAAAATTATGCTTGTCTAAATAGCTCAGTTTTCTCTTTGTATTTTAATTGAGTTTAAAAGCTTTTCTGTTGGGTTTGTTGTAGTAGATTAGGAAGGACAATGCTTAATAATACATGTTTTCCTATTTACATTCAAGTATATTTGGAATGGGTTGTATATTATTGGTTAGAAAATACATGAGATCACAGGGCTGAAACAACTTAGAAAAATCACATGATCTCTCAGTTCTCCTTTGTGGAATTGCCTCTAAGCCATTCAGACTCAAAGATCTATGTTATTCCAAAGAAATCCCAAGGTTTTCATTCATAGGAATGAATGAGACCATTTATTACTATGATACCTTTTTCACATTTTCAGATATTAAGATTTAAATATATTAAATACTATTTCCTAATGTTAAAAAACAAACAAACCTGCAAATACTTTTAATACTGTGAAGCAAATAAATTCTCACTTAAAAAAAAAGTACACAAGTACACCCTCTAGGTTATGTGCTTTGAATGATGAGTTATAATGAAAATTTCAGGTAAACTGCTAATAAAAAAATTCTTTATATAAATGAGAAAATAAATGAAATTCAGAAAAACCTTCTCAGAATTATATGTGATCCTCAGTTGTTAATGTCTCCTACCCCAGATTAATTTGTATATATTTTATATAGAATCTGTGTTAACTTGTCTATGAACCTTTGCATCTTTCTCCTTCTTACCTCCTCCTCTGCAGAATGTAAACTTGCCAGCCAGGACTATTTCTCTTTGGGATCTGTATCCCAAAGCCCAGCACACTGGCACAGTGAGACTTGATAAATGTTGATTCATTGATTCAGTGCTATAAAATCATGGATTATGGGGATATAGAGAGAGGCACCATGGAGCAGAAGTAGACTGAGGGCTAGTTGGTCTTGGAGCTACGAAGTCTGAGTTTCAGGTCCTCTCCCTGACATTCTATCTATTGGAACCTAGGCAGATACCCAAGAAATGTAATTGACTATTGACTTATCTAGGCAAATCTCTAAGATTATAAATTACAGAAGAGATATCTATCTGTGGGGATGAGAAGAAGTCTGCATGTGTGTGTGTGTTCTCAAAATTTTCTAAATCAGCAGTTCTCCATAGTCATAAAATCACAAATCTAGAGCAAAAACAAAATGGATGCACTTAGCAGAAGACTTGTTCAACAAGAATTATAACAACTAGCCTCATTGAGGAAGCTTTCTAGCCACCTTTGTCACCCCAAATAAAGTCAGAAGGTAAATTGTGGTAGGACAAAAAGAGGCAGCATGGCATGGTAGAAAGTCCTACAATAGGAGTTGGGGTGACATAGATTCAGGTTCCAGTTTTGCAACTAATTTCTTGAAAGACTTCATGCAAGTCATTTCATCTCTATAAGATTTAGTTTTCCCTTATGTAAAATTAGGACATTAGAATAAATTATCTCTAAAATTGCTTTCTAAGCATTTCTATTTGATCACATGGGATTTTAGAGATAGAAGGAAACTAAAAGTCATTGTACAGATCAGGGCAACTGAGCCCAGAGTAAATAACAGAGCTAATACTTGAACTCTTCTCTTCAAACTCCAAATCTATTATTACTAAATGTAGTTTCTCTGGGGCTAGATCATTAAAAGAAACCTTACATAGAATTAATTTCAATTTTGTTTTTAGGGTTTTTGCCACTCTGTATGTTGGTAAAATAGTTATCAGCTCATAAACGATATGATTGCTTAAATTGTTGTTTTCTAACAACGACATTGACAGTGTGTTGTATTGCTACAGTCTGGATTTCTTCACTTTTCTATCATCTATTTTGACCATCAGAGTGAAGGGCGGAAATGTGATGAACACATTGTAAATAGGAGGAAGGATGACTGGGGTGTGTAAATGTAATTTTCAACACATTTGATTATGGGCTAATGCCCATTATCTCAAGGGGACTGTCTGAGGTTTAATATTAAATTTGATCTAAAAAATGTTTTATGAATATACCTAAGTCCAAATTCTGCTCCCTATCATAAGTCATTTTATTTACCTTGTCCACAGTTTTTTCATCTGCAATTCTAGCCACCAGATGATTTCTGAGGTACCTTTCTCTAATTTCCATATCCCTACGAGAAGTCATAATTGTGAACAAAATCTTGGTTTCCATGGTGCAGTGTTTAGAGCATGGAGGTTAAAAATAAAAATAAAATTGATAAATGCTTATAAATTAAAATGCTATATATATCATTATATTCTTGTCTGCTAAGCATTAGGGTGATATCTGATCACTTTTGAGAGACACAGAATGTATGTTGGGTTTTCTTAGAGTTATAAAAAGCAATTATAATCTATAAAACAATAATAGACAATCTATAAGGCAATAAAAGACAAATATAAGACAATTATAATCTATAAGACAAATTTCTTTGTGGGGAATGTGGTGGGGCCTAAAGCTTATTTGTCTAGCCCTTGCCCTTCTGTCTTAGAGTTGCTACTAAGACAAAAAGTATAGTTTAGAAAACAAAAGCAAAGGAAAGATAGGCAGTTTCTGGATGATGATAGAAGATCTGATCAGAGGGAAGAGGGATAAAGGAGTATGTCAATTCCTTCTCGTCTGTGTGTCAGGGCTCCATGAGACCATAGAACTCAACCTCAAACAACAATTCTTTCATTCTGATGCAATCCTAGATAGTGGCAAAGGTGGAATTTGAATACTGATACTTTGTAGTTAGAGCAAGTCCTCTTGTTTCCATGTCATGATCAAATGAGATACTATTTGTAAAGCCCTTAACATAGTGCCTAGCAATTAATAAATAACTGTTGTTCCGTCTCCCTCATGTTGCCTTTGTCAGGATGCTTAGTTTCTTCTTCAGGAAAAAGAAAAGGTTTTATGATCTCAAAGGTGCTTCCATCTCTGCTTGGCTAGGAACCCAGACCATGCATGATGCTTGTCGGCTCCCTCCTAATGACTCTGGCTACACCTTCTGCTGCCCTCTCTCTTCTTCAAATACCCCATAGGAAGCAGAGATGGCAGGGCAGTCTGTACCATTCTGATGTAAAGGCAACCAGGAGAGAAGCATGCCTACTAGCAGATCCCAACCTGGCAGGCAGCTTGGGCAGCCAGTGCCAGGGCAGTCAGGCCCCAATGGGGAAGAATGGTGTCCCAGGGATGTTGGCATATGGGGGAACCTCTCCATGCTTATTCTGGTTCTGCTTTCTATTACACCACCAAGTCAACTGAGAATCATAGAATTTAGGGCTGGAAGCACCTTAGAGATCATAAAACCCTTTCTCTTTACTGATGAAGAAACTAACGTCCAAAGAGACCTTTGCTGGGTGACTCGAGTACCAGTTTGAATCTAGGTCCTCTGACTACAAATCCAGTGCTTTCACCTAGCTTAAGTTCTTGCACTTCATGTCAAAAACAAAACATGATCTTCAAGCTCCTCTTTCTGGGTTAAGGGAAAGAGGTCTTGATTAAAGGCTTCTATTGCCCCTTTAGTATAAAAATGTAACCCGTTATGTAAGAAATTCTATGAAAACGTAAACTGACCCCTCGTCCTCCCAGAAAGAACACGCTGGACAAAACCCTCCACTCCTCAGGATGTTTGTATTTTCCCACTAGGGTTTTAAGGGAAAATTTTTCATTGAAAACATCTTTCTTAGTAATGGGGCTGAGACCCTAGCGCGCATGCAGCCTCCCAGGGGACACTGAACTGAAGAAGGCACCTATTTCTCCAAAACTAGAACTCGCTCACCCCAAGTCTTAGCTCTAGCTGCCCACTACTTTTCCACTTGGCGTCCATCTCCACCCCCCACCATCTGCTTCCTCTTTAAGTAGGAGGGAGGTGTCAAAGGATCAGTGTGTATGTGTGTTATGTATAAGGGGTGGAGTTTTCTTTCAACACCCAACAAGGGCTAAGATCGGACCGGTGGCGCTGGTGACGTTTCTCTCTTTGCCCCCTCCCCTACCCCGCCTACCTCCACACACGCGTTATGGGGCGCGCTTTAGAGAGAAGAGGCGAGCTAGTCGTGGGTGAAGGCAGAATGAGCATGCGCATCAGCCCGAGGTAGGCGGGGCTGGTGGCTCTCGGAATCCGTACGCGCGGGCGCGCAGGTGCGCGCACGGGGGGAGGGGGTGGGGGGTCGCCGGCCCCGGGTGGAGGGGGCGGTTCCTCGAGTGTCAAGGGCCGGCGGGCGGGCAGGCCGGTGGCAGGTGCCGCCGCCGCCGCCGCCGCCGCCGCGGCCGCCTCCTCCTCTTCTTCCTCTTCCTTCTTTACCTCCTCCTCCATCTCTTCTTCTAGCTTCGGTGGCGATGAGCGGGATCCCTACGGCCACCACACCTGCTCTCTGCTTGTCACCCGGAGCTTCCCGTTCTGAGTCCGGCCTCCTCCTCGACCCGCAGGGCCCCGCGGCTCAGCACTGTCCCTGAAGAGGAGCGGCGGCCTCCCGGCCTCTCCCTGGTCCTCCAGGGCCTGTGTTCGGGGGCCCCTTCCCTCCCCCGGCCCGCCAGCTGTCCTCAATGTCTCCCCGGCGGGGAGGGGGCTGCCTTGGAGACTCGCTGAGCAGCCCCCCCCGGCGGCCCCTCCGCAGCAGCAGCAGCAGCCCCCGCGGCGCCCCGCCCCCGGCCCCGGCGGCGGAGGCCTGGAGGAGCCGCCCCCCCGCCGCCGCCCCCCCAGCCTCGCAGCCCCCGCCGCCCCGGAGCCGCGAAGAGAGCGGCGGGCGCCCCCCGGGGAAGATGAAGGCGGAGGGTGCAGATAACTCCATGATCAACCTGTCGGTGCAGCAGGTCCTGAGTCTCTGGGCCCACGGGACGGTGCTGAGGAACCTCACGGGTAAAGTCAGCGCCCCACATCCCCCAGACCTCATGCACACGGGGGAGCCCGGGTGGGCCACTCCAGAGGGTTGGGACAGGAGGGGGCAGTGATGTCCCTCCTCCTGGCTTGTTCGTGACATCTCTCTCTCCCCCCTGCCACTTTCCCTTAGGGCGGGGGGGGGGGGCTTCACCAGACCTCCGTGATGGTTTTAAAAAAAATTTTTTTTTTGTATAATTAGTTTCTTTTGTGTTTTGTGCATTCAAAAACATTCAGAGAGAACTCCATAAGCTTCAGCAGACTGCCATAGGGATCTAGGAAACAAAGGATAAGAACTTATTAGGGTAAAAAGGAATGCGACCCCCACCCCTTTCTCTTTCCCTTTCCTCCGATAGGGGATTTCCAATTTTGGAGGATACTACTATTAATAATAGTAACCTTTATATAGCGCTACTATTCCATCCTCATTATAGACATGTGAGGTAAGTGATGAGGAAGGAAACTGAGGCCAAAAGAGGTTAAGTGATAGTCATAAAACTAGTAAGTACCCAAGCAGGATTTGAACTTTGTTCTTTCTGACTCCTAAGTTTAGCACTGTCTCTATTTCGAATGAATTGTATTACTTTTGGGGGGCTTTCAGATGGAAAATATTAATTTTCTATTCCAGTCCCCTTTACCCCTGCCTCAGTTCATTTCTTTAAATAGAGTAGGAAGCATTTGTAGTCCACTTCTTTGGGGGTATCTTAAGGGCTTATTTAGTCTCTATAGTAGTACTGATATTTTAGTTATGCATGTGAATTATTATTAAAGACTAGGATCCAAAGTAGTTTTTTATTTCCTTCCAGACATCCTTTCTTAGGTGTTGTCGCATTTTGGGAGGGGGTGTGTGTGGAATAAGAGATTGGATATTTTTGTTTGTTTCTGATCTTCTCAAGTAATATAATGGAACTTGGATCAGACAGACCAAGTTGTCAGATTGCTTCAACAATTTACTTGGTTTCATGATGTCTGATGAATTAGACTACAGTGGGAGCAGTGCAGGACCCAAGGTCTAATTAGAGGGGAAACATACTTAACTTAAGTGTATGTGATTGTGGTATATAATTTCCTTTAGAATTATATGAAGTTTCTCACTAGAACAATGAATTTTTACCCCATCTTATTTTATAAGCACAATAACTTCAACTGTAGTTACTTTTACTTTTGCCTTACAATATGGAATAGTGGTGAGCTTCATCTCCTCTAATCCCTTTAAAATTTAATATTATTAAATCTTTCTTTCTTTACACATTCACAGTTGATAGAAATTAGTTTAATAATAGATTAATGAAAATTTAAAAATCCATATAATATATGTACATATATAATATGAGAACTAACTTAGTTTTGTTTTGTGAAGCATTTAATATGAAAGGTTACTTTTTGTTAACATGCACAACTTATATGCATATTTTTAAATTACAAAGGAAGATATAACTAGTTATGTGCTTTGCACTATAAGCGACCTTAGATAAAAAATGATTTTATGTTTAAAAAGTTCAAACTGCCTTTTATGGCTACTTAGTATAAGTACCTCAAAAAATAAACAAGTATATAGGATTTAATTCTTGAAAATATCTTAGGTGCATTCCATTTTTGGAAAACATTAGTATTTTAGTATGTGGGGGAAAGGTAATATAGGGTGCTTTACTGATTCTTTGTACACAAATTGAAAATAAATTAACAAATTTAATATCTGACATTATATGGAATTAAATTCCAGATGTAAATAGAGGAATTTGAAGTGAATTATAGGCAAGCATGCTTTAAAGGAAGTTAGTTGTCATCATTTGGAAGTTAACGTTGTTTTGGATTTAAGGTTACTGATTCGTCTTGATAACTTCACTTTGAAACCATGGTGTTAAGCTTTGTCTTTGGACAAAGTGATATTAAGATAATAACTGGTTTTTATAGTCTTAAGCTATATTCAAATAAGAGTTGTGTGTTATTTTATGATTTGACTTTTAGTAAGGGCCACAACCCAAGGAGAAACAGATAAACAAAAGCATTACAGATTCCTTCTTCTGTTTCTCCAGGGTTTGATTTAGCTCTAGGTAACTTCATTTTTTTGGAACTTAGTTGAGGACTAAAAGGAAAAGGAAAAAAAAAAAAAGACCTCTGAACAACCAAAATATATGATTATAGTCCTTAATAATGGCCTTCAAATCAGAACCTGTTTCTTCCTTTACATGAAATTTTAACTAACTTTATTTTGGAGTTTTTATTGGCAGATTAGCCTGGAAGAAGGGCTCCAACAGGCCAACACACCCTCAGTAATTTGAATTGATATGTGTGATTATAAGTTAGGGGACACATACTTATTAAGCAAACACATACTATTAGCTTTAGAGCTGGAAAGGCCCTCATAAAGCTACTAATTCAAATCCTTTTATTTTACACATGACCTGATTTGAAGCTTATGGAAATTAAGTGACTTGTCCAGGGACACATAAAGGGAGTCACAGAGGTTTGATTCCAGCTAAGGTCCTCTTACTTAAAATTCAGAATTTTTTGCTCAGTACTTTGCTGCCTCATGATTGAAAAGGGCAAAAGAGGTCTAGGGGCATTGTGGACAAAGAGACATAGGTTACAATAGGTTCTGAAAGTATAATCATGCAGTACAGTAATCAGTATTTGAAATGACCCTGTCATTAAGGAAATTTAAATTAGGAGTAATATATTCTATTTCAGAAGGTAGGGTGGTATGTAAAACATTTTTAGAAAGATTTTCATCCCAAAAGATAGAAAACAAACTAGCCTAAGTTGCTTATTCTTTAAGGGTTTGGATTCATTGATAGAAAGAATTTACTAAGTATATATTTATATATATATATGTATATATGTATATATATTTATGACTGTGAGCTGTTAGCATATCTGAAGTGTTTTAAATTACATTTAGAAAACATTAAATTATTTGTTGCTTTGACTCAACACATGTTGTTTAAAACATTTTGAGATGTTAATAATAGTTCACATTTTTGGAGCACTTTTCCTTGCAACAACATTGTTAAGCAAGAAAGGCAAGTATCATAACTTTTTTACACAAGAGGAAGTTGAGGTACAGAGAACTGAAATGTTTTGACCAAGTTAATACAAATACCACAAGTCAGATCTTAGATTTAAACTTGGGTCTATCAGTTTCCATTCTACCAGTGGTTTCCAAGTTATGAATCTGTGGATTCTGGTGAAGCTAGGGAATCCATTCTCAGCATTGTCAACTCCCCCTCCCCCATTCCCTTAATCACTGGCTATTTATAGTATAATTACTGTCGTGCAAAGCTGTAAAATTAAAAGGTTGTAGAGGTTGGTAACCATTGGATTCTAATATGTTGAGTATGATAATCTTCAGAGAACAAAACAATTTGTTTATTTGAAGGCTCTTGATAGAGACAGCTCCTTGAATACAAACACAGTGGCACTAAACTTGTGCAATATAGAAATGACTATATTAAGAAATACTAATTTAAAATATTTACATAGGAACTGGATAAATGAATGAACACATTTATTAAGTGCTTAAAGTGTGCTAAGCTTTGAGGATACAAATAGAAAAGCACTAATACTCAGTATAGGTTTCCTAAGAACACTAGTTGTAAATGAGGGAATTATAGAAATTAATCCATCATTTTATAGTGCCACTTGAAATTCTCCCACTCCCTTGAAACTTGCAAAATAAATCTGGTTCAGTTGTAGCATCCAGGGGTTTCCCACAGTACAATTGTAACCCTGTATTAATAATTCTTTGATTTAATCCCCGATACAATAAACAATATATGCAACTTCAGATTTTGGGCCAATGGCAACAGTTCTTTTGAAACTGGTTCCCATTGCTGTTTTGAAAACAGTAACTTTCAAACTTAAGAGTTAGAGAAGTTTGAGTGGAATCAATTGTAATCAAGATACTTTGCTTTTAAAGCAAGACTTTCATTTGATATGCCTTCCTTAAGTAACAGTTTAACAGATCTTAAACATTTTGATTTTTAAATAAATATAATTTAATTATTTTAGCTGTGGCTAACTTTCAAAGGTTACCAATATCAATAGATTGCTTTCTGAGCTGCTAGTGGGACTGCCTACCCTGATGAAAATGTGGTTCTTGGAAGCATATTACCAAAAAAACATTATCAGTTCTGTTTTGTAATGGTCTATTAATCAAACAATCTGCTTAATATCTGGACACTTTATGTTCTTAATATATCATCTCCTGATGCAGATTGTAACTCATTCATATATTCTCATTTTGTTGTGATTCATACTCATATTCTCCCATAATGCCTTCATATAGAACCTATTGAACACAATAGAGAATTTCTTCTCAAGTCTTTTAATATTTTATGAATTCTAGTATAGCACTTGACTTGTCCACACATTCTATGTGACTAAGTCAACTCCTTTTTAGGTCATACATGGCAGTGTTAAGTGTTTTTTATGTCACCTTGCATGTGTAAATCTTTTTTTATAACATGCTACAAGCTACATATAAACTATCTTGAGTCTTTCCCTATCAGACAGAGAGTTAGGTAGATGACTGGACCTGGAATAAAGAAGACTAAATTGTAATTTAGGCTCCAGGCACTAGCTGTATGACCCTGGTTATTTAGCTTATAACTAGTTATATTCTAGTTACTTAACCTGTGTCTACCTCAGTTTCCTCATTTGTAGATAGGAGTTAATAACAGTAGTTTACTCCAAGGGCTTTTACATGGACAAAATGAGATTATATTTGTAAAGCACTCTGAAAACTTGAATGTGCTATCTAAATATTAATTATTGTGTTACTTTTGGCTGCTTTATACTTTTTTATGCTTTATGATTTTTCTGAGACCATAGTGTTTTATCATTATTAAATGTACTCTCCCCCCAAATAGTGTCACAGAGATGAATGCTGACTCGAGGGAGAGTTTAAGAACTGAAATCTAATTTAATGTCTTTTTAATTATATAGTTAGTCAGGTAAAATTGAACTGCAATTCCATTTGATTTTTTTTAATCCCAATAGCATGACAATGTTAACAAAGGAAGAGAAGGACAAAGTTTCCAAAAGCATCTGGACTATATTGCTTTCTACTTCATATTCAGTTTTCTGTTAACCTCAATGTTTTTAAAAAATACATGGTCAAATGATTTTGTTTAAAAAATTGCTTTTCAATAAAAGAAAAATTCATTTTCTCTCCTTCACATCTACCTCCCCACTTGAAAAAAACCAAAAAGCAAAACTTTAGTAAAAAATATGCATAGTTAAGGAAAGCTAATTCTTGGATTGACTGTGTCCAAAAAATATATCTCAATCTATACCCAGTCCCATCACTTCTTAGCCAGGAGGTAAGTAACATGTTTCATACTCAAGAATTAAGTCCTCAGGATTGATGGTTGGTCATTGTTCACAAATGATTAAGAAACTTTTCAGAATATACTTACTGATTGAGAGTCAACAAACTTAAGTTTAAGGAATAAATCCAGAGAAGCCAGTTTTTGTATAGCCTTTGTGCTAAGAATTATTTTTAACTTTTTTGAATACAAGAAAACTTTATTTTAAAATGTAAAAAACAGTTTTTAGCTTTTTGAGCCTTTACAAAAAATGGCTGAACCAAAATTGTTTGCCAGGCCCTGGGCTAACTTATCAGACTTTCCATTTAACTACATTTCATAATCCAGATAATATTCATTCCCCCCCCCATGGTTTTTCAGTTGTGCATACTGACCATTTTTGTGTGTATATGAGGGCATTGTGTTAATTTAGGAAGTCAGCTGTCTAGGGAATCTTACTACTTATCTGTATGATAAACTTCTTTAGGTTATACTTGATATCTTTTGTGACAGTGGCAAATATCTTTTTGCAAACCTTCCTGTTTTAGGCTTCACATCATATTGATAATCAGAAGATTGTTGAACAGTTATTTCTGTGTTTGCATTTATCTCATAATGTATTCAATGGTTATAACAGGTAGAAATAATTTAAATACACTTCAGAAAAGAAAGGCTTCATGAGTTCTGGCAGTCTGTCAAACAGATCAGAAAGAAACCTGTGTGTAACTTAGTAGATAGTCTTTGAGAGTAGCTTCAGCTAAAATATATAATATTACTGATTTAGTTAAAAATCATAATTTTGAGATCTGTTAAATTATAACTTATGGAACATCAAACCGAGGACTTGCTTTAAAAACATAAGGTATCTTGTTGTACAGTAGAGGCTTTCAAATTCCTGCTCCATTCAGATTATCAACCTCAACCTTCTAATCTGAAAGTTATTGCTTTCAAGTAACAAGGGGAACCATGTTAAAGATGCCCAGGAGACACTTGGAGTCTTTACATAGACCAACTTTTTTTAAACCAACAAATTTTAATTAAGCACAGGGGAATCTTATATTCTTTACATTTTCAATTGTGTAATTTAAGATGTGCTCCATTTTAAAGAATAATCTGTGAAAGTATGCTTTCTTCTCATCTATTCATTAAGGATACAGTAAATTTGTAAACAAATAGTTCCATAACAATTTTATAAAGATGTAAGAGAAGGATATAGGTCAATAGTTCCTGATAGAATTGGAAGAACTAGCAGGTCTGATTGCTCAGATATTGTCAGGGATCCTTAAAAGCTAGTAGTTATTCAGTAAGCATTTACTAAGAACCTCATATGTACCAAGTGCTATATTAAGCACTGGTGATAGAAAAAAAGAAGCAAAAGACAATCCTTTCCCTCTAGGAACATGATGTAGTAAGGACCTCACAGTTTATTGAGTAAATGATAGAGAATAGGAAAGGTACCAGAGAACTAGACAGAGCTTTTTTTTTTTTTAAAGGAAGAGGCTGAGTTGCTTGCTTTTGATTTCTGTTAAAATTCTAGAATATATTATTAAAGGGATGGTCTGTTGACCTTTAGAAAGAGAAATGATGATCACTGAAAGACTCAAGAAGAGACAATACCAGACTAGCATCATTTCCATTTTTTTCCCTGAAGGGGGCCATTGGATTTGTAGATGAGAGGAATATCATAAATATAGTTTACTTAGATTTGAATAAAGCATTTTTGATGGTCTTTTATTGTGAACAAGATGGAAAGAAATGGCCTAGAATGATGGTATAGATAAGTGAATTCAGGACTTGATGAATGGCAGGACCCAAAGAGTAAATGTTAATAGGTCTAATGCCACCTCTCTAGCAAAGTACTGCACAGGGATATCTTTGATTCCCTTGAAGGAGTAGAGGGCGTGCTTATAAAATTTGCCGATGTCATAAAGCTGATATTTGTATTAGGAACACTTTGAATGACAAAGTTGCCATCCAAAAATATCTGGACAGTCTAGCATGCTGAACTGAAACTACCATGATTAAATTTAATACAGGTAAAGTCAGAAATTTAAGTTTAAAAAAAATCTGCTTTCTGAATATGACATGGAGAATCATTGCTATACGACACTCTCAAAAAGAATAATGTCTTACTACATTGAGAAATGTTTGTTGCCTAGACTATTAGAGGGGATAGCCCCACTATACTGTGCTTTGGTCAGACCTCATCTGAAGGGTAGTATTTGTTAAAAGTTTGATTTTCTCTTGTAGGTTATACTCATTTTTGCTGGGTAAGTTAGTTTTGGTCATTAAGCATTTATACTTTGTGGAAAACCTTATTCCATGTTTTTTGTGGGTGCTAAATTATGTCGATTCTTACCTGTGTTGCTTCAGTACTTGAATTCTTTCTGGCTGCTGGATGTTTTTTTTTCTTTGACCTTGATTTTGGCTATAAGGTTGATAGGTTTCATTTGGAGATTTCTTCGATATGATTCGATATGAAATCAATGGGTTCTTTTCTATTCCCACTTTACTCTCTGGATCTTATAGGTCTGGGAAATTTTCTTTTATGGGTTCTTGAAATATAGTCTAAGACTTTTTTTTTGGTCATAGCTTTCAGGTAGTCCAATAAGACATAAGTTGCCTCCCACTGATCTATTTTCTTGGTCAATTATTTTTGTTATAAGATACCTCCCATTTTCCTTTTTTACAGTTTTTTGACTTTTAAAAAATATTCTTTATGTCTTTTAGAATCATTGGCTTTTCTTTGGTCAATTCTAATATTTAGAGTACTATTTTCTTGGTTCATATCTTTCTTCCCCAGTTCTCATTTCTTGTTCCATTTCCCCGCCACATCATTTGGTTTTTAAAATACTTATAAGGTTCTTTTAAAAACTCTTCCAAGAATTCTGCTTGGGCTTTTAAACAAGCTACATTTTTCTCTGAGACTTTGGAGTCATTTTTGCTTAGGTTAGTTTCTTCAGCTTCCCTGTGACCATAAAAGAAAGCTCTTTATGATGGGATTCTTTTTGCTTTTTGGCTTATTTTTTTAGCCCACTTGACTTGGGGGTTTTATACTAATTTTGGGCTCTGTACACTTTTGGGGAGAGTATCTGGACTGGATTTTGACCTTTTATCTCCTTTAGCTGTTCTCATAGATAAGGCTGGGGCCTATAAGCTCAGTGCTTGAGTGCCTTCAGTGCTCCTAAAGTGATGAGATGGGGCTGAAGTTCATTTACTATCTTCCTGATCAGAATATACAAATTCTTGATCCAGGTTGGGGACTGTCAATTTCTCCCTGCTTAGGTATTTCTGTAGATTGCTTTGGACTCAGCATCTATAGATCCTAAGAGGCCCCCTTTTGTCTCAGACTCCTACTCTGGTTATTCCAATGTAGGCTTCTTACCCTGGGCTGGAAGCTAAAATCAGGATGCCGATTTGTTCCTGGGATCCAGTGGTTCCCAAACTTTTTTGGCCTACTGCCCCCTTTCCAGAAAAAATATTACTTAGCACCCCATGTCACATACTATCACTGCCCCCTTACAGTTATTCACTGCCCCCAAATGCACCTGTGGCCATCACCGCCGCCCTGGATCACTGCAGCACCCACCAGGGGGCGCCTACTTTAGGAATCACTGGATTAGACATAGGTATTATTTGTTCCTGAATTTGTTCCCTGTTTAGTACACAGGTTGGACTCACTAGTAATCCTTTCTACTACCCCTATTTGCAGCTCCCACCTTCTATCCCAGTCCAATGTGGAAAAGGGTAGTGGGCAACTGTACCTACCTGTTCCTATGCTCTGCTTGTTCAGATTTTTTATGGGCTTTCTTACTGTCAAAGTGCTTCCCTCCCTGGTGTACACCCTCCCCTTCCCCCTTTCATTCTCTCTGGAAGAAGAAATTCAGTTTCTTCCATCTTTTTGTTATTGAACCAAGCATAAAACATTGTTAATTTTTTAAATGGTATTTATTTCCTGTGGACAGATAGTTGCAACTTTTTAGAACATAATTACATATAACATTTAATAATAATAACATATAACATTTACTGATGTATATTGTGTACCTAATCTGTTCCACTGATCTACCACTCTGTTTCTTAGTCAGTATCAGATTTTAAAAAAATGATTATCACATTGTAATAGAATTTGAGATCCGGTACAGCTAAACCACCTTCCTTCAAATGTTTTTTCATTGATTCCTTTGTCGTTCTTGTTATTACTTTTTATAGCTCTATAAAATATTTTTTAGTAGTTTAGTATGACATTGAATAAATTAATTTAGGTTAAATTCTCATTTTTATTATATTAGATCAGCCTACCCTTAAGTAATTAACATTTTCCAGTTATTTAGATTTGACTTTATTTGTGTGATGTGTTTTGTGATTATTTGTAATAATTTTCAGGATTTCCAATTTGTCATTTAATTGCATATTTTTAATTTGTTCTTTTTCTAGTTTTTTTCAGTTGCATGCTGAATTTATTGATCTGTTCTTTCTCTGTTTTGTTGATGTAAGGGTTTAGAGATATAAAATTTCCCCTAAGCTTCATTCCATAAATTTTAGCATTTTGTTTCATTATTGTTATTCTCTTTATTATTGATTGTTTCAGTGATTTGTTCTTTGACTCACACACCTTTCAGGTTATATTATTTAGTTTCTAATTAATTTGTAATCTATGTTTCCCTGGCACTTTATTGAATGTAATTTTTAATTAAATTATGGTCTAAAAAAGGATGCATTTAACATTTTTTATTTTCTACATTTGATTGTGAGGGTTTTTATTCCTTAATATCTGGTCAGTTTTTGTTTAAGTGCTGTGTACCCCTGAGAAAAAGCTATATTTCTTTCTGTTCTCATTTAATTTTTCTCCAGAAGTCTATTATATCTGACATTTAAAATTTCATTCATCTCCTTTCTTTCTTTTATGGGGGGATTAGATTTATCTAATTCTGAGAGGGGAAAGTTGGGGGCCTTTCTCTTTAAGAGTTTGTATGCATATCATTTGGTGCATTTATATTTAATGTTGATAATAGTTCCTTGTCTATGATTCCTTTTAGTAAAATACAGTTTAATTAGATCTCTTTGCTTTTACTTTTTTTCAGAAATCATGATTGCCATTCTTGCATTTTTTACTTTAGCTGAAGCATAATAGTTTCTGCTCCAGCCCCTTTACTCTGTGTCACTCTCTGCTTCAAGTGTTTCTCGTAAACAACATATTCATAAGATTCTGATTTTTAATCCACTCTGCTATCTGCCTCTGTTTTATGGTTAAGTTCACCTTATTCCCATTTACAGTTATTATTGCTATTTCCCTCCATCCTATTTTGTCCCTGTTTAGCCTTCTCTCTCTCTCTCTCTCTCTCTCTCTCTCTCTCTCTCTCTCTCTCTCTCTCTCTCTCTCTCTCCCCTTTCATCTAAAGTTTTTTCCTTCTGACCACCACCTCCCCAATCTCTTATTCCCCTCCCCTCCTACATTCCTGTAGAGTAATAAAGATTTCTTTACTCAAAAGATTGTGAATGTTATTCCATTTTTGAGTCAATTCTGATGAGAGTAAGTTTCAGGCATTGCGTGTTAGCCTTCCCTCACCCATTTTTCTCTTCACTGTAAAAGCTCTTTCTTTCTTTCTTTATGTGAGATAATTTACTCCATTCTACCTCCCCCATCTCCCAGTGCACCCCTATTTTTTCACCCTTTGATTTTTGGGGGGATATTATCCCATCATAGTCAACTCATACCTATGTCCTCTGTCTATGTATAATGCTAAATGCCTTAATAATGATAAGGTTCTTTGGAGTTGCAAGTATCATCTTCATGTGTAGGAATGTAAACAGTTAACCTTATTGCATCCTTTATGATTTCTCTTTCCATTTCTCTTTTAATGTTTCTCTTGAGATTTATTTAAAGCCAGATTTTCTATTAAGTTCTGGTTTTTTCATCAGGAATGCTTGGAAATCTTATTTCATGAAATATCTATTTTTTTCACCCTTAAGAATAATACTCAGTTTTGCTATGTAGGTGATTCTTGCCTGTAATCCTAGTCCCTTTGCCTTCCACAATATCACATTCTACGTCCTCTGATCCCTTAGTATAGAAGCTGTTGAATTTTTCTTTATCTTGACTGTAGCTTCGTGATATCTGATTATTTTTTCTGGTTGCTTAAAGTTTTTTCTTTAGTCCCTGATATTTGGCTATAATATTCTTAGGAGTTTTCATTTTGAGATCACTTTTAGGAGTGATATGTAAATTCTTTGAATTTCTAATTTACTCTCTGGTTCTAGAATATCAGTGCATCTTACCTTAATAATTTCCTAAAAGATGATGTCTAGGCTTTTTAGTCTGATCATGACTTCTAAGTAATCCAATTCTTTTTTTCTTTTTAATCTGTTAATTTCTCTCTTAGTATTAATTCTAAGAAAGAAAGGCAAGGAGCTAGGTAAACAAGGTTAAGTGACTTGCTCAGGGTTACAGCAGAAAGTGTCTGAGGCTAAATTTGAACTCAGGTCCTCCTAACTCTAGGGCTGGCATTCTGTCCATTGTGCCACCTAGTTGCCACTAGTCCAATAATTCTTAAATTTTCTCTCCTGTATCTGTTTTCCAGATCAGTTGTTTTTCTAATGAAATAGTTCTTCTATTTTTTCATTCTTTTGATTTTGTTTTATTGTTTCTTGATGTCTTACTTTCCATTTGCTCAGTTCTAATTTTTAAGGAATGATTCTCTTCAGTAAGCTTGTATGCCTCCTTTTCTATTTGGCCAATGCATTTTTGAAAGTAGTTCTTCAGTAAATTTTTGTGCTTCTTCTTCCATTTGACCAATTTTACTTTTTAATGCGTTCTTCTCTTCAATAAAATTTTACAAATCTTTTTCTATTTGACAGGTTATGCTTTTTTTTTTTTTTTTTTTTTACTATTTGGCCTGTTCTATTTTTTAAGATGTTATTTTCTTGAATTTTTTGTGTGCTTCTTTACCATGCTGTTATTGACCCTTTCCCCATAATTTCCTTGCCTCCCCTCACTTTTTTCTTTTACTTCTCTTTTTTTAATTTTAAAATGTCTTTTTGAGCTTTTTCAAGGCCTGAGATTAATTGACATTTTATTGTCTTTTGAGCCTGTGTTTTCATCTTCTTTGTCACGACAATAACTTTATATGGTCAGGTTCTTTTTTTGTTGTTCTTTGCTCATTTTTCTAACTTACTTCTTGACTTTTTACTTTATGTTAAAGTTGGGTTCTTCTCCCAGGGTAGTGGGACTACCATCCCATGCTTCAGGTTTTTTCTGCTGCTGTTTTCAAAGCTAATTCTGGGAGTCTATACAATTTTCAGTTCTTCCAAGGTAGTGTGATCCAAGAAGAGGTGTCATCACTGCTCTCCTGGCCTGTACTATGGTCTGTTAGTGATCACAAAGACTCTTTTCCTCCCTTGAACTGTTACCAGGGTCCTGGCTCCTGTTAGTGCTCCTCCTTGCTCCAGGATTGTGACCTAGAACCACATATGGACAATGCAGCAGAGTACTACTCCTGGTTTTAGTAAAGGGTTCCCTATAATCGCTTGATCAATTTTCATATCCTGTTACTATTGGTAGGATGAGAGCTCTGGACACCATAGCATCTGCCTATTTATTCTCCTTTAAAGTCTGCTGCTGGCTTGCTCATGCTTGGTTTGTGCTGAACTGTGCTAGATTACGCTCTCCCCCAGTGAGATAGCTCTTTCCTAAGTTGTCTTAAGATAGAAAATTGTTCTACCCCATCCTTTTTTTGTTTCTGCAGTTCCAGAATTCATTTCTAGGAATTATTTTAATGTTGTTTGAAGGGGAATTTGAGAGAATTCAATCAAGTCCCTCTTTACTCTACCATTTTGACTCTACCCTGATTGAATTACATCTTAAAAGAAGAGAGGTACTGACTATATTAATTAGAGGTTAGGAAGGAATCTATTATAGCAAAGGGGGACAGCCAATACTATGGCACAGAGTCAGGAAATGGAATGCCATGTATGAGGAGAAGGCTAGATTAAAAATGAGGAGTAGTGTTCACTGAAGCTGGAAAGACAGGTTGAAATTTGGTTGTACAGGATTTTAAAAGATAAATAAAGAAGTTTGTTTTATCCAAGAGGCAATAAGAAGCCACAGAAGTTGATTAAATAGAGGAGTCATATGATCAGATCTGAGTTTAAGGAACATTACTTGGCAGTATTTTGTAAAATAGATTGGAGTGGTGAGAGGTTTGAGGCAGACTAAAATACAAGACTGTTAAAAGTATTCTAAGTTAAAGGTGATGAGAACTTGAACTAATGTGGTAGCTATGTGAGTAAACAGTAGGGATTAGATGTGAGAAATGTGAAGCTATAAACAGCAGTATTTGGCAACAGACTGCATATATAGCTTAGGAAGAATGAGGAATTGACGATAATGCTATGGTTATGAACCGAGGGAAGTGAAAGAATGGTGGTATCTTTAGCAGAAATAGTAAAGTTTGGAAGAGGAAAGAGGTTTTAGAGGAAAGATAGTTAAGTTTTGGCTATGCTGAGTTAAAGATTTTTCTGGTATATCTAGTTTAAAATATCCAGTAGATAGATGATGTGAGACTGAAAGTCAGGGGAGAATCTTGGGTTCATTTTTTATATGGGGGGAGTAATCTTTATAGAGATAGTTGATAGGATTAGAGAGAGACAGTATGGAAAGAGAAAAAAAGAGGACCTAATATAGACTTTTAGAGAATGTAGTTAAAGGGATGTGATAGGGATGATGATTCAGCAAAAGAGGCAGTCAGACAGGAAGAGAGATAGAAGAGGATAATGTTGCAAAAACTGAAAAGAGGAGAGAACATTCAAGAGGCAAGGATGGACAACAGTGCCAAATGTGGTTAGGTTTAGACAAGATAGCTTTAGAAAGATGAACGTTGAGAAATGACTTATCACATCTATTATCTGTTGAAGGAATTATTAGTAACTCTAGAGAGAATGGTTTCAGTTAAGTGATTAAATCAAAAGCCACATTTCAAAGGGTTGAGGAGTGAGTGAGAAAAGTGGAAATTGTATGTGTAGACAGCTTTTTCAAAGAATTTAGCTGAGAAAGTGAAGAAATATAGGATGATAGCATGAGGTGATGCTGGAATACGGTGAAGATGAAGATCTTTTTCAAGATGGGCAAGACTTTGACATGTTTGAAGGCACTAAAAGAGGAACCAATTTATGAGAGGTTAAAAATTTGAAAAGGTGGATAATTGAGTTTGTAATTTGCTGAAGAAGATGGGAAGGTTCAGATTAAGTGCACATATTGAAGGGTTGGCTTTTGCAAACAGAAGGACTATCTCTTTGTGAGAGACTGAGATAGGAGAGGTGAATGGAAGATGATGTCAAGGGGTTTTGTGTTGAAGAGAAGGGGAGAAGAGGGAGCTCATGTTTAATGGTCTCAGTTTTCTCAAAGTAAGAGTGAAGTTCCATCCCTGTAGTATAAGGACAAGTGTTACAGAGGAGAAGAAGGTGGTGAAGCTAGGTTCTGGACTTGAAAAGAGAAAATAACTTAGAGTTCTATACATTTACCATAATTTGGATTGAGTGGGCCTTAAAGGAGCAAAAGTTGAAGTATGAAGGTGAGGGGAGAGTCTGGAAGTTTCAGTGGGGAGCAAGAAGTGTTCTGACTCTTCTTTCAAGATCAATGTATCAGGAGCTGAGAGAGAAGGTATGACTAATAATAGGCTAGAGATACAGAGGGGGAAAAGTGTTATCTTTGAGTGCTATCTTTGAAAAACAGGGAGAAAGCCAGTGATGCTGGACTGTAGAGTTTGGGAAAGGGAATAATGTGTGATGAGGCTAGGAAGATAAGTTGTAAAGGACTTTAAAAACTAAAGAGGGGTTTGTTTATATTGGATTCTAACAGCAATAAAGTCCCTGGAGTTAATTGAGTAGGTAAATGACATTGTCAGGAAAATCCATTTGACAACTATGTGGAAGATATATTAGAGCAGGAAAGACTTGAATCAGGAAGACCAGTGAGAGTATTTCACCAGTTATTGTGAGAAATAGTGAAGGAAGACATGAACTAAAATAGTGTCTGGGTGAGTAGAGCAAAGGGGTCATACACGAAGAAATTTCAAAGTTATAGGAATACAAAATTTGGCTCCTCATTTAGAATGTGGAGGGAAGGGGAGTGAAAAGTTGAGGATACACTCAGGTTATGAATCTGGGAAACTAAAAGAATAATAGTGCCCTTGACAGAAAGGGGTAAATTTGGCAAGAAGTGGCTTTTATCAGGGAAGATAATAAATTCTGTTTTAGAGAGTTCATGGATGTCCAGTTTGAAATATTTAATAGGTGATTGTTGATGTAGGATTAGATCTCAGGAAAGATAGGGATATCTATCTATCTATCTATCTATCTATCTATCTATCTATCTATATCTGGTTGTCATCCTAATAAGAGGACAAGGGAGAGAGAAAGAGGAAACACAGGTATATCTCTCTAGATGTTGTAAAGGTTAAAATGGTCAGACAACAATTATATGAAATTATGTGGTTCCCAGTACTTATTATATCTTGAGTCAGAAATTTATTTACAAATATATACAAATAGGGGAGAAACAATAAAGAAGAGAAATGTGAGGGGGTTAGAGAGGTTATCTGTCCTATCAATCTAAATGTTTTACTCTGTGTCTGCTTAATCCAGACAAAGATTAATTAGCTCTCAACCAGGAAGACTGGTAGTGAATAACCACACGGCCTCCTCCAATATGGAAGCTAGTCTCTTAGGAAACTAGGAAAGGAGTCAGCCTTTCACTCACCCAATGAAGTAGTCCAGGAGTGAGTATCTAAGTTTAAACCAAGTTCCAAGCCCATGATCCAGGCCGTAGTCTCCAGTGAAACTCCTTTGAAGACTATCTCCAGAAGACACTCTCTTCAGAGTATCTTCTCAAAGACAATCTGCTCTGAGGGAGTTCAGGGCTTGCTTTTATGGTGACTTCTTGTCCCTTCCCCTCTTCACAGGAGCCAATCAGTTTCCAAATTGTCTAGCACTGCTCAGGGGGCAGTGTCTGTGGGATTCACACCTCTCATCCTCTGAAGGTGTCAGCTCTTATCAAAGCACTCTGAAGTTGTCAACTCTGATCATAGGATTCACAAGTTTCTGACTGAGTTAAAAGGGTGGAGCTCTCCAAGTAAGAGACTGTGTACTCCCTTACTTAATGTTAAGTAGGGGTGTTTTAAGTTTTTGGTTGATTAACTTAAAATAGACAAAGAGAATAAAGAATTCCAGGCATCTATTATGAATAAATATTGCTTTTGGCCAAAATATAAAAAATAGGATTTAATTCTCCCATTTAGCAATCATTTAAAAAAAGAAAATGAAGTTAATTTGGCATGACCTGTCCTTAAAGGAACTCATGTTGATTTCTTATTTAGCAGTAGTAAAGTGGTAAGGGAGGAAAACTATATTTTGCAGGTGAATTTTGCCCATGTCTGATTTAGAGAAGAAAAAAAAAATTAAGGTTAATACTGTAATCCAATTAGGTTCCATTTAATGGAAATAACCTAATATAATCCAATAAATATTTATTTATTGGGTCTATTATGTGTTAGGAACTATTCTAAGTCCTAGAGATACAATTACTAAAAATAGTCCCTATACTTAAGGAACTTTTAATCTAAATGAGAAAGAAAAGACATAAAAGGAAATAGGAAAGGAAAAGGGCAGGAGGCCAAGGGGATACCTGGCATTGAGGCTTCTTGTTTCGTAGAGTTGAAACCAGGTAAACTAGCAGATACAGAATGGAGTGAGCTAATATGTGTAGTTTCTGTACTCTGTAAAGAAAGGCACTGGGCATCCCTCCAATCACAGGAGAGGTGGCAGGATAGGGTGAAGTCAAGGCTTGAGTTAGCAGCATGGTGACGAGATTTTTCTTGCAGTTTTTTAGTTGTGTTCCACTCTTCTTGATCCCATTTGGGTTTTTGTTTTGTTTTAGGCAGAGATACTGGAATCATTTGCCATTTTCTTCTCCAACTCTTTTTATAGATGAGGAAAAAGAGACAAACAAGTTTAAGCAAAATTTGTACAGGAATGCCCAGAATGGTCTGTGGCCAGATTTGAACACAGGAAGATGAATATTCTTGATTTCAGGTCTCATATTCTATATCTTCCCTAAGATGAGATATGGGGAGATGAGCTTTACTTTAGAAAGGAATAATCTTGTTCTTTGACATTTAAATCAGTCAGAATAACAGATGTGGTGTCCCATGAAATGGTTACAGTATTTGAATTTGCACTATTTTTAAGAAAAAATAAAAAAATAAGTTTAAAAAAATTTTAGCATAATATAACAGCAAGTTTGTTGTTATTGTTATTATTACAAAGTAATAGTATAGTTATAGAAAACAAAATTGAAAACAGATTTTAAATTACTCAATACCAATTACAAAATATTTTAATTCACTTGACTACTAGTATTCTTTAAAATATTTTATCAATATTTTGATAATTTTTGATTAAAAAAGTGAACTGCTTTTTCTTTCTTTACATGTTCAGAAATTTCTGGTAGGCAAACAACATTTTGGCAAAATTGCATACACATTCTCACATAAAACTAGTCTAGTGTGATGATCTGAAACTTTATGTAAAATCATTAATTCTTTATGCAAGATATTCTTGTCCTTGAAATATTTTTCAACAGCAGCACTAAAATAACTTGAAAACAAGTGTTTAACAAGTTCTGGTTTCAAATGCTTTTTTATTTATTTGACTGCTAGAGAACTGCAAGTAATAGAATGTTGTTGCTTTTTAGCACATGAAAATTTCAGGACAGATAAACTATTGGTTTTAATTTTAAATCTCTGTATTATTTCCTAATAAAAGTGTTAGGTGATCCTTAGATATTTTAAATCCATTTATTTTTTCTGAAATATATAAATTTTGGAAGGCATCCTTCCCCAGAATAAACCTGTCCATTCATAGTAAAAATTTCATGACCATCATATTCAGCTTATTCAGTTGTTTTCTTAAAAAACATCATGGTATTAGGCTGTTATATCCTTACCTGCACTGGTCACCTCTCCATTAAATTTAAATTATGCATTTGAATTTCTGTTTTTTAAATGATTGAACTTAAAGATGCTTGCAGTCTTCACTATCCACTTATTTTTAATTTATTTCACTTCCTTAAGTAAATTTGAAGCTTTTGTCTGAATGACTGCTTAGCTCAGTAGAATGCATTTTTTATTGCAGTCTTCAATCCATACAACTAAAAGAGACTTCATTTCCATCATTTTAACTCTTCTCTTTGTAGTTATTTGTAAACCACAAAAGTTAATGCAACCTTCCCGTTTCCTTTTGTTTTTCCTGCTTGTTTTATAACATTCTGGTTCTGTATTTTAGGCATTCTGACATCTCATCACAAAATTAGTGTCCAGATTCATGCCATTCAGTTACATCATATTTTTGTTCTAATGTAATAACAAGCCTCTTCCATTTTTTTGCATTAACTTTTTTTCCATCTGTATTCTTCTTAATATCCATTTTTATCTTAAAAAAATAACCCAACTGTTGGTAATATGGAACATCAGGAGCATATCATATCTACAGGATGATAGACAAGTACAGGCTTATATCAGAGTGATGTATTAGAATTTTCAAGTAGACCATATACATTGCATTAACTGAATTTTAGTTTGTGTTAAATATGACCCAATAATATTTCATAATTCCCACCAAATCAAATTATATTGCATTAATTGTGAATTTTCTGCTCATTTCAGAGGCCATATAATTAATGTTGATGCTAGTCCTTGATAAAATACTTTTTGATTGGTGTGTCCCAACCATTTGGCCTAGATAATTTTGGAACTGTGCCTCAAAAGGTAGTAAATTATGTATACCCTTTGACCCAGCAATGCCACTACAAAGTCTATACCCCAAAGAGATCAAAATCAAAGAAGGAGGTGTGATATGTACAGAAATACTTTAAAGCAGCTCTATTTTTGGTGACAAAGAAAAGGAAACTGAGAGAATGTCTAATTAGAAAATGCCTGGAGTAAGTTAGTATATATGAATGTGATGGAATACTATTGTGCTGTGAAATAATAAAAGAGATGGTTTCATAGGAACCTGAGAAGGACTTGTATGAGCTGATGCAGAGGGAAGTAATTAGAACCAGAACAACAATTTATACAAGAATATCGTAAAGACAACTTGGGAGACTTAAGAACTCAGATCAGACCAACCTCAGTTCCCAAGGACTCACATGAAACATGTTGCTTATAGAGAGGTGATAGACTCAGAGGGAATCCTGAGACAAAATCTTTTTTGGATATGGCCAGTGCAGGAATTTATTTTGCCTGGTTATACATGTTTTCAGAGGGGGTTTTGTTTTTCTTACTTTTTTCAATAGGCCTGGAGGATTAGTAGAAAGGAAGGTATAAGAGGGGGAAGAAAAGGCTGATTTTTCTTTGGAAAAAAAGAAAAGAAATTAAGATTTTAAAAATTGTCTAAGTTCATCAAGCTAGATCCAGAATATGTGAAGATAAATCAAAAGGGGAAAGTGTTAATATCTATAAGGACCCAGAAAGGCTTCCCTTCGAACATAAGATTATATTAGTCTTAAAGAAAACAGAAACTAAGAAGCAGAAGTGATTAGTCAGGCATTGGGGATAGCCAATGCAAAAGGTACTGAGATATGAACTGTCATATTCAAAGACCTGCAAAGTAGGCCAGTGTAGCAGTAAGCAGTCCATAACAAGAACATTTTCCTTTTCTAAATGCTCCTTTAATAACACATTCTAGAATTTTTTAAGGAACCAAAGTCAAGTTTACTGGCCTCTAGCGTGAAGAAGCTACTGTATTCCTTCCTTGAAGAGTGACATTTGTCCATATGAAGCCCAGGAGGATGAGCAAGAACAAAGAACCTGATATATACAGAACAACCAGGTCAATGGAAGTGAGGATGGACCTTATTATTATTTTTTTGCCACTGTGTTCTCCCAAAGACAGTATAAAATAGATCCTAAGAAAAAACTGATTTTATCTTTTCAAAGGAACAGTGTCATAGATGGAGGCTTCATTTCTGAAGGACTCAGCATCATGCAGATAACTACAACAGTGTGTCATAAAAGCAAAACTATCAGTATCTCTGTGACCACTTTAAATTGTTTTTTAAAATATAAGAAATTATTTAAAATCAACAAATTCAGTAGTACATGATGATGTCACCCTATTGTTAGTGTTAAATATTAAATACTTTCCACTTCAAAAATGACATTATGCAAAAGGCATAAGTAGAAGTATGTAATTAAGGGAATAATATAAACAAGTGATAGGAATCCATAAGAATAAAGTTCCAAATGATGATAGGATTATAGATTTTAAATGAAAAAGGAATATAGAGGTCATCTAAATCAACCCCTTTATTGTATTCCCAAACAGGTCTAGGAAGGCTAAATGACTTGCCCAAAGTCACACAAGTAGTAGACATAAGAACAAAACTGGGCTTGAGAAAAATAAGATAATAAAAAGCATTTTGGAACCTATCTTCAGATGAAGAAGCAGGACAAAGAATGGACCCACTTTACTGTTTGTGGCAGATGGTGTAATGTTAACAGATGACAGAGAAAGCAGAGCTACACAAATGGTGTTTTGCTTCTATCTCTGTTACCTAGAAATATGATTTCCAGACTTAAAATGATAGAATAAACACAGTTAAGAAGGAACTGGGGTGAGGAAACAGTGCCACTGATTACAAGTATACTTTAAAGGATCTTTGATTTTATTGCTGCAAGTACTCTTTCCACCCATGTATATTGAACCTTCCCCACTCACTTATAGCCACGTTTTTCCATAAACCATAGAGGAGCTATGTATTATAAATCTTCTTCCATCTCTTCGTATCTAAAAGTTATTAATGGATCAATAGTGCTATCCATTTCTTGTCTGTTGTGTGCATATTATGTCCAACTTATGTTCTTTATTGTTCCCAAATAAAATATCTTCATAATGCTTATGAAGTAGCAGTAAGTTAGCCTTTGTAATTAGCATATCACATCTACCATATAACACTTTTATCTTACACAATTTTAGCAGCTTTTGATTTTGATTTTCCAAGATCATGATGTTCTATGATTTGTAGTCATATAGCATCTGGGAAAACATTGATGTTAAAGAAATGAACTGTTCCAGCAGTGAGCAATTAGAGATCACCAAAAGTACCATGCTGTTTATAAGAGGCAGTCTGAAGTTTTCCTGATTATCAATCCTGGATCAAGCTTATTGATATCTTTGTTGTCCAAGAAACATAAATTGATGGTCTGTTTTGGCAGGCTTTACCTACCTAGACTTTTAAATTTAAATTTTTTTTCTAAAGAAGGATCAGCTTTTTCTCCCCTACCAAATACCCTTATCTTCCCTACTTCTCCTACCCCTAATCTCCCTAATCTCTTTATTTCTGGGTCAAAGGGTATGCATATAGTTTATTAGCTTTGGGGGCATACATAGCTCCAAATTGCTTTACAAAATGACTGAAGCAGTTCATGACTCTACCAATAGTGCAGTCATGTACCTGTTTTTCCATTAAAAATAGTTTAAAAATAGTAGTTTTAAAAATTATTGTTGTTTACTTGTTTTCAGTTGTGTCTAATTCCTTATGGCCCTATTTGGAGTTTCTTAGCAAAGATACTGGAGTGGTTTGCCCTTTCCTTCTCCAACTTATTTTGCAGATGTGGAACTTAGGCAAACAGGGTTAAATTGCTCATTGTCACACAGCTAGTAAAATCCTAAGGCCAGAGTTGAATTCAAGAAGAGTAATCTTCCTGATTTGGGGCCCAGTGCTCTATCCACTTAGCTTCCCTTTAAAAAATGTTTAAAATGTACATTTCTCTTTTTTGAGCATGTTCTGTGATTGTTAAATCATTCAGATTTTTAAATATGATAGACCTATTCATATTCATTCACCATTTATGAATTGATGAATATACCTATTACATGCTTTATTTTTTATGTTAGAATATATGCTTCTTGAGAACAAGGTCTGTGGGGTTTTCTAATTTTTATTTTTGTTCCCAGTGCTTGGCACATGGCAGGTATTAAATAAATGCTTGTTGATTTGACTATATTATTTGATTTATTGTCCTTATTATAGTGAATATATTATTATAGTTGGACCTTCTGCCTCACTTCCTTCTTCAAGTTTACTTTCACACCTCTGCTAAACTGATTTTTTAAAATCACAAATATGACTCACTATATTTCACTTTATTTCTATGTGTACAGTGGTCCTGTAGCCTGCCACACTGGCCTTCTTCTGTTCTTTGTAGGTCACACCTCCCACCTCCATGCCTTTTCTCTTGCTGTCCTCCATGCTTAGAATGTACTCTTCTCTCTCCAACTTCTTTCATTGTTCTAGGTTCAACTTGTATATGAGACTTCCTGATCCCATTCCCCGAAGATGCTAGTCCTCACCTCCCTACATATACATACCTGCTTTTGTCTATGAGTCCATTCTTCTTTAGCTAAATTGTAAACTTTCTGATAGGAAAGACTTCTCATTTCTCTCATTATTTTGACAGGGATGGCTCATCATTAGGAAAACTATTCACATGATCAAAAATACTAAACCCAAAAACCTCATGATTAGTATTTCAAGTAATGCCAAAAGACACTCTTGGTAAAATTACAACATTTACGTCAAAACCTCTAAAAAGCTCAGTCATTAAACCAAAAAGTAGTATTATAATAGAGGAACATCAGAAACTTTCCAAGTTGAAACCAGAGCAAAACGAGGATGTTCTTCTTATTCTTCTTATTTGACATAAATCTATAACAAGATGAAGGAACAAAATTAAAGTTATAAGTTTTTACAAAGAAGAGATATAATTATCACTTACAGATGACATTATGGCATACTTAGAAAACAAAACCCCAGAAATCTTCCAAGAAACTAATTGTAATGAATGAAATGACAAAGAAATTACATTCCAAGTTCCTATAAAGTGTATAAAATATGTCTGGAAGCTAACATATTAAGACACAAGATTTACATGTTTGCAACTAGAAAACATTTTTTATAGAAATAAAAGAAGGCTTAAATGATCAGAAATATAGACACTATTTTATAGTGTTTGTAGGCTACAATAAGATTGTTTTAAAATAAAATATTTTATATAATATGATTATATATTTCTCTAGTAAAAATGGCAACACAAATTAAATTCATTTGCATTTTAATGGTATATTAGTCATTTTCAAGGAAATACCTCATCTATACACAAAGTTAAAATTAATTTGGAAGAACAGAACATATAAAGTTTTTAGGAAAATTAGACAAAGTATGAATGAAAGAGCCATAGTCAGACCTCAAACTATAAAGTTGAATGATGTTGATTAAAAATAAATCATTAGAGCAGATAAGGACAAATAAGAAACCAAAAACAAAAGCCCAATATCTGAAAAACTCACAAAAAAATTGCCAGAAGGAAGGACTAACTTTTTGACTAGAACCCACAGAGAAAGTGGAAAACAATTTGATAGAAATTCTAGTGAGAGGTTCTTGACTTAGGGTCTGTGAAGTTGTTTTGGTTTCTATTGTAATTCTGTGTATTTTTATTTTATGCATTTAAAAGCAAATCAAGAAGTGGTCCCTAGGTTTTATCATACTACCAAAGGGGAACCATAATACAAAAATGGTTAAGAACAGCAGGTTTATACCAGTCTCTTATCCTTTGAGAAGACTAGTAGCACCTCTGGTATGAGGGCTTGTTGAGCCTTTTTCAGGACTGCTTTCCTCTTTTAGTGTCCTTCTGACACCCAACAAACTATCTCAAAAGGGGCTAAACCAGCTTTACGATATCTGACAGCCTCAAACTCATCAGTGACTTAAAGGGGTGTTTACCCCAGGCATTCATATATTTCCCCCAGCAGAATGACTGCCTGAGAATAATTTGTTTAAATGGCCAAGTAGATAGTAGAAGCTGGTGCTCTGGAACTTGGTTAGACATGGAAGAAGCCAGTGTCATTCACTACATCCCAGGCTATTACCCGCCACCTTGACTTTTGTCTTGCCACTGGCCTTTCCTGACTCTGGAAGAAAGAGACAGAAAACTATGCAACTCTGCTTCATTTTAATCCAATTTATGCATGAACCAAAAGATATCACTACTGATATTATTTTGGTTCTCTTGAGTACAAAGGATAACAACTAATCCCACATTGAACTGAAAATACCCTGAATTTTAAAGAAGAGAAGTCATAAAGAAGAGGTAACAGGATCATAGAAAGCTTAGATTTAGAGCAAGGAAGGACTTAGAAGTATAATTCTTTTGTTTTGCAGAAGAGGAAACTGAGGCCAGATATGACTGTGACTTGCTAATGGGCACACAGGTAATAAATTGTAGGGCTAGAACTAGAGCCTAAGTCTTCCAACTTGATTTTCCTAATTTCAAGCATGCTTCCTACTCTTTCTAGCAGTGGTTAAGGTTAGAATTCTTAAAAGAAAGCAAAAAGGATAAAATAGTTTTTATTAAACAACTTTTTAAAAATGCATGAATGCAACCAATAAAGGCTGAATAAAAACAATCTGTAGATTTAGGAAAATAGTTGCATTATCATCTCTAAAATCTGGTATTCAAAATATATAGGGATTTGACACAAGTGTTGAATAATAATAATTATAACAGCCAAGTTACAATTATTGTCTCATCTTCAGCACAAATTCGGGGTGCCATCATTATCCCCATTTTGTAGATGAGGAAACTGAGGCAGACATATTAAAGTAATATACTCAGATTCATATGGCTAGCAAATATCTGAGGTCACATTTGAATTCAGGTCTTTCTGACTTTAGAAATAGAAGATCAAAAGATGTTCTCTTGATAAAGCATCCCAAGGATATGAATAAATATCTTTTAGATGAAATGCAAATTATAAATGAACATTTGAAAAAAAACTCAATCATTAGTAGTAAGAGAAATGCAAATTAAAATGATTCTTGATAAGTGTACTTAAAAATCATACATAATGCATTATGAAGATTAGTTGAAGAAATTTTATCTGGAATAGAAAATTTTTAAGGACTATTTGACAGACCTCTTTAAGCATTGAAGAAATGATTGCTGGGGTGTGCTGGAGCCACTTTTTGGTGTGAGTATTTAATACCTTGGAAATTAACAAAATGATATAAATCAGAGCTTAATTTTTTAGGGTTTTTTATTTTATTAACCAATGATGTCAAACAAATAAAAATGGATCACTAAGGCCACATATTAACTTGGAAACTTCCATAAATATCATTATCTGTGTTATATATTTATTGTCAAACATTTCCCAGTTAGATTTTAATCTGATTCCTCCTCACTAGGGAGTGGGCCTCCTGTTTGATATCTCCCTTTTAGATCTTGATGGCTTTACAACAGTTTCTGTAACATGAGTTTTCTTGCTATGGATATTCTCATAGGAGAGAAAAAGAAGTATATTTATGACTAATGTAAATAAGATATTTAACATCTGTATATTCTAATCATTATATGAGCATGCCAACTTTCAAATATTGTATTTGTTGTAGAAGACAGAAATAAAATAAGGGCAGGTGCCAAAGGTCCTACACTTTGACAATAGGAAGTAAAAAACTTCAATTGGTAGAAATCATTACAGTGATAAATTCAAAATATTTAACACATTGTGTAGACGTTTCTTATAGCAGCGAAAAGACTGCAGGAGCAGAATGCCATTGATATGGCAACCATTCTTAAAGTCTAAATCAGATTGATCATTCACAATTCTATAGTGCTTTACAATTTGCCAGAGTACTTTTTATTTTATTTTATTTCATTATTTTAGAGAAAAATCCATAAAGTAAATAAAGTTCTATTTTAATTTATTTTAGAAAAATTGTTCCCATGGTTACATGATTCATGTTCTTGCTTCTCCCCTCCAACCCCTTTCCCCCGTAGCCAATGTGCATTTCCACTGGATCATGTGTCATCAATCAAGACCTATTTCCATATTATTGATAATTGTTCTAGGGTGGTCATTAAGAGTCTACATTCCAAATCGTGTCCGCATCAACCCATGTGTTCAAGCAGTTGTTTTTCTTCTTTGTTTCCATTCCTGTAGTTCTTCCTCTGAATGTGGGTAGCATTCTTTTCCATAAATCCCTCAGAATTGTCCTGGGTCATTGCATTGCTGGTAGTACAGAAGTCCATTGCATTTGATTTTACCACAGTGTATCAGTCTCTGTGTACAATGTTCTTCTGGCTCTGCTCCTTTCACTCTGCATCAATTCCTGGAGGTCTTTCCAGTTCACGTGGAATTCCTCCAGTTTATTATTCCTTTGAGCACAATAGTATTCCATCACCAGCATATACCACAATTTGTTCAGCCATTCCCCAAATGAAGGGCATACCCTCATTTTCCAGTTTTTTGCCACCACAAAAAGCATGGCTATAAATATTTTCATGCAAGTCTGTTTATCTATGATCTCTTTGGGGTACAAACCCAACAGTGGTATGGTTGGATCAAAGGGCAGGCAATCTTTTAGTGCTCTTTGGGCATAGTTCCAAATTGCCATCCAGAATGGTTGGATCACTTCACAACTTCACCAGCAGTGCATAATTGTCCCAATTTTGCCACATCCCCTCCAACATTTATTACTCTCCCCTGCTGTCATTTTAGCCAGTCTGCTGGGTATGCCAGAGTACTTTAAAAAAAACAACAACTCTTACCTTCTATCTTATTATCAGTTCTAAGACAAAACAGTGACAGGGGCTAGGCAATTGAGGTTAAGTGACTTGCCCAGGGTCACACAACTAGGAAATGTCCAGTGTCAAATTTGAACTTGGGTTCTCCCAACTCAGGTCTAGCACTCTGTCTACTGTCCTACCTAGCTTCCCCCAAAGTACTTTCCTTACAATACTCCTTACACAAGCATAAGTATTATCCTCACTTTACAGATGAAGAAAGAGGGGCTTGGAGAAGTTATGGCTTATCTGGGGTCACATCAATAGTAAATAGATTGCAGATAAATTCAGGTCTTCAGATTTCTTGTCTAGTATTCTTGCCACTCAACTCATTTTCTCAAGAGAATCGTGAAGAATTACTTAAACCAAGTAATGGGCATGCAGAAAGATCTATATTTTAAATATATATTTCTATTTTTATATTTTTAATGAAAGTTTTAGGGCATCACTCAAAACTTTTTTTTTGAGGGCAGAAAGAGTTATGATATTTTCCCACAAGTCTTCTTTTGATTCTTTCAGAGAAGGTCCTAGCTTAATGAAACTTTAGTTTGAGTAATTTTGGTATATCATGTTGTCTCAGGTTTCTTACATTTTCAAAGCTTTAAACCGAATTAACTGCCTTTAATTTTAATTCACACACACAATCTGTTCCCCTCTTTTTTTTGTATATCTTCCATTTTTGGCTTAATAGATTAAGCGCCTTTTTCATGTCTGTGCAGCAGTGTAATGTCATTGAAAGGATGGCCTGTAATCTGAGAACTGTTGTTATAATATACAAAATGCTGAATCCCCCCCCCCAATTCCTTGAAAATGCACCATTTTTTAAAACACGTATTATTTTAATGTTTTAATAGAAATAGTAGTGGACATCACTACAACCAGCTTACTTTACTTGTTATCTACGGTTAAATTAACTTCAGTGAATTAAGTATCATAAAGTTTATAAATTACTTCTTTGGAGGGCTTGGAATTCTTTATAATTATTCAGTTTTTCTTTTATAAGGTCACAGTTAGTGTGTTTTAATCTTGGTTTTGCTTTTGTTGTTTTGTATTATTTCATGACTATTTCTCCAAATTTCTTTGTATTTTTCCTCAGTGATGCTCTTACATTACAGCATGTTAATCTATTATGTTAATGCACCACAGTTTAATTAACTATTACCCTGTTGTAATTTAGCTTTTCTCCAGTTTCTTAAGACTATAAAAAGTGCTATTGTGAAAATCTTTGAACAAATAACTCTCTGATTTTGGTAACACTTTCAAGATCTCTTCCCAGTTGAATTACTGGGTGATTACTTTTGTAACATTTACTGCTTAATGCCAAATTGCTTTCTGAGAAGATGCTGCAAGTTTTTGGTGCCATTAGAAATGTACAAGTATACCTATTTCTTCATAACCTTACCAGATCCAAGTTTTAATTGCTTTTACTTATTTTTGTCAATTCGATGAGTGCGAAGTAGTGCCAAAGAGTTGTTTTTAAAAATTTGTATGATTTTCATTATTAATGAAATTGATCTTTTGGGTCATTTCTTAAAAATTTTTGTATTTGTGCCATTTATTCATTTTGCACTTGAATTATTAATTATAAAATCATGAAATGGGACAGGCTCTCTTGGTTCTTTGGGTCCTTGACAGGAAAGACCATGATGGCGGTGGGGAGTAATGTTTCTTTCATTTTGTAATGGCACAGAAAGTACAGAGTCAAGTAGGAAAAGGGCTAGGGGTCTAGAGGCAGATAATTTTGGGAGGTAGTATAGAGTAAGGCTGACAGTGTGGAGAAGACAATGAGAAGGAAGAAAGTCATGAAACCAAAGATATGAGTTGGGAGCATTGTAACAGCCTGGACCCTTAGGAGAAAGAAGAGTGCTCAAAGGGTAGGAATTTGGGGTCTCATTTTTCTAGGATTTTTGTAGGGGATATGTTAACTCTAATCTGTACCACTCTAGGGTTAGTTCATTAACATATCCACATCATTTCAAAGTTAACAGCACCATTGGTGTTCTGCTGGTATTGCTAAGATATCTAGAATTTATCTAAGGTTTACATATCATAGAACCAAAAAAATCCCTGATAGGAAGACTTAGGTGTTTTTTCCTCAATTTAGCATATAGTCTCAGGATGCCATTTTTGGTCAAAATACAGTTTGTAAATTTTCCATCTTTGATTTTTGGGACAGTGCATATATGACCTCTTGGTTTCCCTTTGCGACATTATTTTCATTACTTCCTGCTATTCTTACTCTATACTGGTTATTTGAAAATTTACTATATTAACTGGAAGCTGGTGGCAGGGGAGGGGGAGCATTCATAGGCACCAGGACAAGATACAGTTTAACTCAGCACTGATTTGAATAGCTTTTTATATATTTTGGCTGTCAAATTTTTCTCAGTTGGTATGAACATTTCCCTAATATTGATTTTCTCTTTTGTTGAATAGTGTTTTTTGTTTGTTTTCTACAGTTAAGCAATCCCTAACAATTTATTTTATTGAAATGAAAAAATAATTTCTATTCACAGTTATGATAAATACTTTTATTATCTTTCCATTTTGATTGATTTTTTTTTAATTTCAAACCCTTAACTTCTGTGTATTGACTTATAGGTGGAAGATTGGTAAGGGTAGGCAATGGGGGTCATGTGACTTGCCCAGGGTCACACAGCTGGGAAGTGTCTGAGGTCAGATTTGAACCTAGGACCTCCTGTCTCTAGGCCTGGCTCTCAACCCACTGAGCTACCCAGCTGCCCCTATTTTGATTGATTTTTTAAAAGGTTGTCTCTAATCTGTCTAGAATTTACTATGGTGGGTACATTATATAGGATGTAGGTTTAATCCCTATCCTGCCTGCTTATCAAATTATTTTTCCAAATTAAATAATGAATTCCTTTCCCAGTTGTTATTTTCTGTAGGTTTATCAAATATTAATCTTTTGTATATACATTTGGTTGGATGGACAGCATGTCTATTCTGTTTCATTGATTTATTTCTCTCTTTTCCAGATATTTTGAGAATAACTATTTTGTAATGTACTTTAAAGTGTCTGTTTAAGCCCCCATCAGCTTTTGTCTTCATTGTATTCCAACATATTCTTGGGCATTTGTTTTTCCATATAAATTTTATAACAATTTTGTCTATTTCATTAAAGAAGTCCTCTGTATTTTGATTGGTAGCATAGCAAGTATGTAGATTAATTTATGGATTTTTGAAATGTTGCTATCCAAGAACATTGATATCTCCTCAGTTGTTTATTTGGTTATATAGATGTTTTATATTCCTAAGTAACTTAATTTCCAATATTTCATTATTTCTATTATTGTAAAAAGAGACCAAGAAAATAATAAAAAGATATAGTTTTGCAATAATAGAATTAGTACATATAGATGCAGATGGTAAAAATAACTGATATTTATATAAACATCACTTTAAAGTTTAAAAACATTTTACTTATATTCTTACTTGGTACTTTTGAATTCATTTTGTGTCTTGCAACTTTGTTCAAGAAACTTGTTTTATATCAGTCATTCAACAAAATTAACAGTGTTTTGATTTTCTTTTCAGAGATGTGGTATTGGATCTTTCTGTGGGCTCTCTTCTCTTCTCTCTTTGTCCATGGTGCTGCAGGAGTATTGATGTTTGTCATGCTACAGAGACACAGGCAGGGAAGAGTCATCTCTGTCATTGTGGTCAGCATTGGATTTCTGGCTTCCATAACAGGAGCAATGATAACCAGTAAGTTGGTTTATTTAAAAATATAATTTAACATTATAATTTTTCAAAAATTTTATAAGATTATACTCAAACATAATGGCCTTCCAGTAGTACTGTCTTTTACATATAATTTATTTTTTAGCTCTGGAGCATGGTTGTTGACATCTCAATAAACTTGAACCTGGAGTAAATGGTAACATTGAAGTGGGGCTAGCTATATATCTATTTGTTCTTCCCCCAAACCAGAGATATTTAAGCCTCAAATCTGAAGTTTGAGGGGAACTCAGTAAATAATTATATTTGGGAAAAATATTAGAACTAGAAATCAAGGATCTGTGCCACAAATAATTGTGTATTTCAGAATGAATCACTTATCTGTGTGAAAGATGTAAGTGTATATAGAATTCTTCTTCCAAATTTTGCCTTAAAGATAAAGTCTCATGGAGTTAGTTGGAGGGAGAAATTAGCTTGGTGAATTGTTGTTAGCTGCACGAACGACTGGGCAATTCACTTACCCTCAATTGTCTAGTCCTTCCCACTCTTCTGCCTTAGAAATGATACTTAGTATTGATTACAGAAGGTAATGGTTTTTTAAAGACCATATGTTATATATCATTTGTTCAATTCAAATATTTATTGAATATCATTTCTAATTAACAGGATACAAAATGATAAAAGACACAGTTTCCACCCTAAAGGAATTGAAGGAAAGAGGAAGGAGATATATAGATATATAGATAGATAATTACAGTGTTAGAATGTGATAAGTAGCAAAAAATTATTGAAATATACTGGAATAGTTGAGAACAATGAAGCTTTCATCTCCTACTGAGGGCAATCAAAAAAGACCTCATTAATTTGAGATGCTCCTTGAAGGATGGGTTAGTATTTTGTAAGTGGAAATGGAGAAATAATGCCACACTATTCAAGGGAAATAGCATCAGCATTGCCTTAAAAGGAGGGAAACATATTTGAGAATGATGGTGTTAGGCCAGTATATGGTATTTTTCAGCACAGGGAGAATTGTCGGTTTGATGGGATTTCTATTGTTTAGGATTCTTGAGTGTCACATTGAGGATGTTTTAATTTGTGTAATACTAGACTTTTCTTAATTTTGTTATCTGAATTCACCTCACAATTATGGGTTCTCATAAAGTCACTTAGTTAGAAGCTTCATTGAGGTTTTAAAAACATGCTGAACTTGTTAATTTTTATTGAATTATTTTTGAGCTTGTATTAATGCTTAAACTACTTCTAGACAGTGAGATACCTTTAATAAACAAATCTTTGGAAAAATGAAAGCTACTCACTTGAAAATTCTTTTCCTCTAAAGGAACCCCATCTTATTTTTGTCTCAAAGAGGATGGAAAATGATTACCAGTTGCTCTAAGGTCTTTGTTGTTGTTGTTTTTTCTGTACATTACTTCAATGTGTCTTACAACTCTTTGTGAGGAATAGAATCTCTATTTTTGTCAATGAGCAAACTTAGGATCAGAGCAGTTAACTTGATGAAGGTCATAATATGGATTATGTAAGTCACAAAGCAGGTATTTGACCAAAGACCTACCTTACTCAAAATCCAGTGTTCTTACTCTGACAGTAATGTGGTTAATAAAATGAATATTGTAGTTTAACCAAGTTGTTAATAGTCTATGTGAATTATCTACTTTTAAAGAAATATGTCATATATGATAACATAATACCTAAACTTTCTCATATCTGAACTAGAGTAAATTTGAGGCACTTTATGTCAGATGAGGTCAAAGGTTAGCAGGTCCACTTAATTAAAAAGGCTTCTGATATAGACCTGGCAGCAAATTGTCATTAATTCTACCACTTTTCTTCCCCCAATGTTCCCCACCCAAGGAAGAGTTTATGTTTAGAGTGGCTTAATTGTCAGAATTTTGACCACCAGATACATTTTTTATTTTTGGTCAGAAAAATTCATGAAGACTTTCTTCTAAGGCATTGAGTTTTGCTGCATCATTAGATTTACCCAAATCAATTAAATAATAGGTTCTTTTAAAGTACATAAATTTCAAAACCATTTGGACATTGTGACAATTTAGTATTCAGTTTTAGAGTTTTATTTGTAATGACAATCCAAAAGGACTGCATCAGCCCTTATTAAAGAAGGTAGTGTGGTTTAGTTTAAAGAGCACTAGACTGGGAGTCAGAAAATCTAGGCTCAGATTCTGGTGGCCACTTTGCAGTTATGCAGTCATAAGCATATTAATTAAACTCATTGGGCCTGAGTTATAACAAAGTATCATGTTAGCTTGTCTCCAGTCCTTTTCATTTCAAAATCTGTGGAATGTCATTTGTAATCATAGATCTCGAAGTTTAATAGAAAAACTTGTTTCTGAAACTTGTAGAGTTTAAACATTTGTAGAAGAGTTAATAAGGCCTTTTGCCAGTTTTTAAAATTGGAAACTAATGAATAACAAGATTAAATTATAATTGGACCTATAGATCACCATTATTTAATAAATGAATGTGTCATTTTGCTTCTCTCCTTTCTCCTTTAGGTGCGGCAGTAGCTGGCATCTACAGAGTAGCAGGGAAAAACATGGCTCCCTTGGAAGCATTGGTGTTAGGGGTTGGACAGACTGTACTGACATTAATCATCTCCTTTTCAAGGATCCTTGCAACACTTTGAACTTCTCACTTGATAGAAAGAAATGCACGTGCAGATTCCCTGACAGTAGTGCCAGTGGCAGGTGGATAAGAAATTGTGTGAGAATGTGAATTGTGCTCTTCGTGTCTGGAGGCCTTGAGCTGTGGGGAAAGACTGCCCTCTAGTGTCCGCGCCGCGGCACTATTTACTGAATCGCACCTTATGTGCCTCTGTCCCAGGCAAGGTGCAGCTGTTCCACTGGATGTGAAGGAAGCTACAAGAAAACAGCACCTTGTTGTTTAGCTGCCAATCAGGGTGATGTGGGTGATGATCATTATTCTTAACAGTGTTGTGATAAAGTACAGGGACATTTCTGAAGAACTGATATGTGCCAAACTTGAATTTTTTTTAAACATTGATCATTTGGTGATTTGCAAGTGTAGAAGTAGGATTGCTGTGAACACATTTCACATGAATTCAGGTAAAATAGTAATACTAACCTTTTAAATACTAAATCCCAGTAAGAATGCTGAATACCCATTCAGTATGGGTACATATTACTTGATTTTTAATATTGAGCATTACTGAGATATAGGGATCTAGTATAACTGTCTAGGAATAATTGTGATTTGCGCTAATTTATGTGAAAAAAATACTTAAAGGAAAGCTCTAAACCACTTTGAAGACTCATAAAGTAGATCTATGTGGTATAATTTTCCCTATCTGAAATAAATCTCTTTTAATGGTTTTCCCTAACACATATATATGCTATCCATTTATATCCAGAAGTCAGAGACTTTGTTAGTCAGACATGGATTACAGTTTGTGTATGCAAAAAAAAAATATAATTTGAACTTTTTCTTATAAATTTTGTAAAAAAACAAAACAAAACAAAATGCATGTTACATACCCTAACCCTTCTAAAGAAAGTATTTGCTATGTATCTCATAGGAAAGCTTTTCTTTCCTAATATCACAGTGGGACTATACTACTTATTGCAGTTAAATCTTGATTTTAATAACATTTTAGAAAATTTTCATTGAGAAGCATTAATTGTAAAGCGTGGCCTAAATTAGGCAGTGGGAGTGGGGAGGGTAAGACCTCATTGTACATGAGTAAGGGTGGGGGGAAATCATGTTTGGAATATATGGCAGCATTATAATTCTGCTGAACACAATATTTGGAATATAGTTTCTCAGTAATAGAATTGGAAAATTATGTGATTTCTATCTGCTTAACCCATTATTGAATTGAGCTTGTACTTTCAGTGTGACTGTCAAGTGTTTTACAACTTGTTTCTTTTTTCAAGGATTAAGGTGGTATGCATGTGAAACATGTCTTTAGTATAAAACAGTTTAAGAGGCTTTAGAATTTAAGTGATTGTTTATAGAGAGTTAGAAAATGAGGAAAACAGGAAGATGATAGCGTGAATCTGCCTTCTACTGAAATGTTCTGTATCATTTACACTTATGAATGACTAGTAATTTGTGCTCATGGAAAGAGAGGTAAACTTCAGAAGATAAAAAATGATAGACAATCTCCCAGATTATTTATGAATTGCAGTTTAGCCGTAATGTAGTTCAAGTTGGTTATTAAGCTTACTACAAGCCCATTCAAAAGAGTGAAAAAATTATTCTTTAGCCTCTCCCTCCTCAAATCCCAAGTAATCAAAAATCTTATCAGAAGCAAAACAAAAATAGAAACTTAATATTTTATGTGAACAAAAGAATTGTTGGGGTAGAACCATCTTAACCCTATAGCTTAGGAATATGTTAGAAATGGAACATATGAGTCAGACCTATTAGGAGAAATAGTTCAGCATAATAATAAATGTAAATTTATTTTGATAGCTTGTTAAAGCTATAAAGAAATTTAATGATCACCTGGGAAAACTGGAGTACTACAGATGAAGAAGTGAAGTGATTTATTCTTGTTTGCAATTATCATTAGTGATAAAGCCAGAACTAACCCAGTTCTCTTGAGTCCTAGTCTGGTGTACCTTGCTGCCTCCCCTTATAGTCTCTTAATTTTAGGTATATGCCCTTTTAGGCACACTAACCTAAAACAATTTTTCTATGTCCAATTTAAAGGTTTTTTTTCTCTTTAAGAACTGATATATTCTCCCCACATTGTTATTCTCAAAATTAGAGAAAATAGGTCCTTCTCATTTTTAGTAGATATCACCAATTTTGAAATTGTTTTCAAACATAACACTGAAAATTAACTTGTTTTAAAGCATTTTTATTTTTAATTTCAAGATGATCATATTGTAACATGCTCATTAAGGATATATGCTCTAAAAGTAACAATTTTAACTTAGTTGAATTTATGAAACAGACCAAAGAGGTTTTTAAATTCCTGTTTTTATTGTAGTGTAGATGTATAATTGGATATGTTGAATGTATAGGGATATTGTGGTCATCTCATTTCTAGGACGTGTTAGGTGTGCTCCTCCCCCCCACATAATGTTTATTTTACTATGTCATCACTTGTGATTTCTACTGTGGTTTTGTATAGCTTATGTTTTGTGTTAAAGCAGATGATGTGTGATTGTTATTTTTCTGATAGCCATTTCTCTGTGCTGATAGTTTTTAGCTTAGTTTGTCTTCCTTAGAGGTTTTAATGTGTTATATAAACAATTAAGGCTGCTATAGTAAAGTCATTTTTAAATTGTTTCTTAAACACAGGAGCATGTTCTAGAGGACAGTTTGACTAGCAAACCAACCAGTTAAGTTAAATCATTCAGACTTGCTTGGATTTAGTTAAAATGTTTGTACAGTGAAAACATTTCCTGAATTAATAGTGGCAAGAGGTTGTTTTTATGAAAGAGTAAAAACATCCTTATTTTATTTGCTCGTATATTCATTTTCCTACAGCTTGTACCTTTTAAATTGTCCATCTATGTTTCCTTTATTCCTACTCCTCAAAGATCCTCTAGTTTGAATTCTGTTTCTTGCACTTTGCACTCCCTTTTCACAAATGTTTGGGAAATACTGTGAAGTGGGTTTCTGATCTAAGAAGTTAATAAAATAAGTCAGTCTTCTGATTCGTAGGCAAAGCTCACTGTATAAAGTATAACTTGTTCAGTTTATTGTTGTTCATTAGGGCTGATGCCTAAGTGAACACTAAGTAGTTTTAAACAACTTACCCCTTGGAAAGGTTCTTTTTGGTTACCAGTGATAAGGAAAGGCCAAAGGATTTGTAATAGTTATTCTTTTTGTATACTTTATGGAAAACACAGTTCTAATTAATTAAATTTTCTTTACCTCAGTAACTTATTCTTCAAGTGTCTAGGATAATGTAAAGAAAAGGATTGATTATAAGTAAAAGTTTACTTTATTAAGTAGTAGAGTTTTCTTCATAATTTAAAGTGAGGGTTTAAGAAAGTTAAATGATTTGTATAACCAACTTCATAGAATTGTGAGAATGAAATGAGATAGTTTATAAAAAGCCCTTTGCAAACAAATCTTAAGGTATATGACCATTAGCATAATTATTATTTTAATTTGAAAAGAAAGGAAGTACGATTTATTAACCAACATAATCACTTCAAAAGGGCAAATCCATTAAAAATATAACAAGATAGTTTCAGATTCTGAAAAGATGTGGATGATATCCCAGAGCCCTGCTTTTTTTGTCTATAAATTATTTTTTCTATTTTTTTCAGTATCAAATATAATTTTGTATTATTATTATAAATAAGACAGAGTCATTGCCAAAAATTAGTGGTCATTCATAATTTCTAAGAAATACCAGTTGAGTTCATTGCAAATTTTCCAAATTTTTTCACATTTCTCCATTTTCCTTTTGGTATATTCCTTGCACAAACATCTTGAGAAGAAAACTAATTTATTTTTGGCATCTCTTCTTTCTGGCCTCTAACACTTTTTGAAGGACTCATCATTATCAGCAGATACTTCTTTAAGTCAAATGTGCTTTCATTTATTTAATTTATTTTCACTGGCTAGACAAAAGGTGAAATAAGGATCACCCCCTGGCTGGAATAGAAAGATATTAGTTAAATCTCACCCCTATTTGCCCCTTCCAGGGTACTTCTCATACTTTTATCTCCTTATCTCTATTGCCCTCCTTCCTCTTCTATACTGGGCTTTTATAAAATCAATTTAGTATAACTGCCAATTATGAAGGAAGACATGAGCAGTGAATTCGGAAGACTGAAGCTCTGAATTAAAGGTACTTCAGTCTTATGTTTGACATTTGAAAGGAAATAGGTATTTTTTGCACATGTAATATAACTTTTTTAAAAAAAATTAAGTCCTAAAAGTAAACATGATTTTGCAAATTTCTTTTACTTTGCTTTTTTTTTTTACTTAAAAAGGCAACCTTTCTTAAAGCAGTATTTTGCCCTAAATAGCAAAGAACTGATAAAGAAATGTTGAGAGAATTATATCCCAAATAACTGTGACACTTAATTGACATGTAAATGTGGGTAAGTGAATCTTTATTTAATAAAGGGGGTGAATTTTAGGTTGAATGAAAATTATTAATAGTGGCAATGAACCAGTAACCAAATGTTCTCAGAACCTCATCCCACCAAAACTCCCTAACATTTATGAGTAAAATTGAGGGTTAATGGAAGAAATTATGTGAAGAAAGACAAAAAAAATTCAAATATTTTGTACCTTTTTATAGCAAAAAGAATCATGTCATTGTTTTGATTTGTATTATGTATGCACGACTGCAACATGTTGTACATCAAGTTAAATTTTATTTGACCTTTTCAGAAAGTCAATACTAAAACTTGGATTGAAGTTATACACTTAAAAAATGTAAGCAATGGGAAGGATCTTAGATTATATAGCTCTACTTTCCTATTTTGCAGATGGTAGTGATGTCAAATGTTACATTTCTATTTGATGGTCTCTCTTTGTAGGGAATGCAGTATTTTTTTTTGTCAAGATTGAATACTGATACCAATTAAATTACTTGATTTGGTATCTCCTTCCTTTTAGGGAATTATACTTAATTTTTATAATACTTCCATTTTAACTTATTAAATATGCCAATAAATTTTACACTAATTTAGTGTAAACACTGAAGTTGATTTATTGGCCATAATTTTCTTTTGCCCTGAAATTAAGGAACTCATTTTACTAATCATATAAATACACAAGTATAACTTTTACACCCTTTGATGATATGAGAGTTCTTTTTGCTATAACTTAAAAGTTCCCTACCTGGAAATTAAAAAAAAATTTAATTATATGAAATTATGTATACCACACATAGTTTTGTTCATGACCCTGGTTTAGAAGAGTATGCTCTTTTAAAGTCTCATGGCTATTTTGTTTTAGGGCAAAATGAATACTGTAGGAAAGTCAATTTTGTTCAACCATATATGTATTTTTTAAAGCACTTTTACATGTTAACCCAGTCTACTTTTGCTGTCAAAATGACTACATACTTTTAAGGAAATATGTACATAAGTGGTATGTGACACCTAAACACAGAGTTACTACTTGTAATGAACAATCATCTAAAACCCTTATGTCTTTAATTGCATTATTTTATGTTTTGATTTTCCCAGTTATTACTCTATATTGGTCATTTCTTTCTAATCAGTTATGACTTGACTTCAGTCAAACTAACATGAAAATGTTATTTTGAAAATATTACTGTTAGATAGGAGTATTTTTATTTTATGTGTAAGTGAAATTGTTAGTAGTCTGTTGTCTTGTATTTTGGGGATGAAATATTTTCAAGGTATCTTTGTAGAAATCAAATTATATTGATTTCCCTCAATTAAAAAAAAAAGGATTACTTCCTAAGTTGAAAGTTTTTTGAATGATTCTTTTAAAGATGGCATATTTTTATCTTTGATAAAGTGCTATTCTAAGAAAGTGATTGCTGGAAATAATTTTTAGAACTAGATTTTTTTTGTACTAAATGAATTTACCATACAGAATTAAAAATAACTTCCTTCACTGAGTTGCTACATAAACATGCATTGTAGTATTCAATATTTAAGTGTTTGGAATACTATAAATTTTTCATTTAGTAACGTGGTTGAATTCAGATTATTGTAACAGTAATTGCTAGTCTCAGATTTTAATCATTCTAGAAAAAAATTAAACCTTATAGTTTCAGTTAAAATTCATTTCTTTAAATTTAACTGTGTAGAAATGCTGATACCATGAGTAAAAAGTTCACTGTAAAACCATATTAATCCTGAGACCACTAAAGAATCATTTAGCAAATTATAGTTGCATTTTTACTGCTAAATGATATCTTAGTGCCTTCTAAAATTTAGGATATATTTGCAAAGTGAAATTACTGGATTCAAGATCAAGAAGGGATTAATAGGATTTGCTCAAATTACTTGTGTTTTAAGAAGTATAATATCAAGAAATTGAACCAACTCTTTAAAAGAATAAAATCCTTGACAACATGATTCTTATACTACCACCCTTTTGATTTTGAGGCTATTAGTTATCTCTGCCATTGTCCATTATTTAAAGCTTGTGATAATTGAGAACTATTTTCTTTGAGGTGTTTTTTTTTTCTCTTTCTCTTTGTGCTTTCCTCTACCAGGTTGATGTGTAATGGGGAAGAATGTAGCCAAGAAAATCAAATGTAAATTCTTATTTTATTCTTATTGCCAATGAATCTAGTGTGGCAGTGTTAGTTTTATATTGAACTCCTGGGGCAGACATTTTATGTAACCCTTAGAAATAAGTTTATCATCAGGGATTTATTTTTGTTATAAAGATTTCTAATGTACTGTGAAATTTAAGGATAGGGACAATAAAAGCTAGGAAGTAATTTAATGCTGTAAAAACATACATCTTTGGAAATACCCTACATTATGTGAAAATGGTTTTCCCCTCCAGTTAAGAATATAACCTACACTATATGAGTGTATGTATACTGCATGTTTACATATACAGTTTCAATTAATTTGAAGGATGGTAAAAATTTATGTTTATGATACATTAACTGAAGTTGTAAATATTGTATACTATTGATTTTTAATTTTATAAAAACAATTTTTTAATTTCCCTATTCATGTATAAACCTCATTATTGTATATAGTATAATTTCTTGGATAATAAAAGTTTTGCAGTGAATTTTATGTATTTTAATTTCAGTAAACATCTTAGTATGGTCCTAGATGTTCATTTTAAGTTCTTTGCACTCCCATTTTCTTCAAAGGGCAGCAATAAACATATGCAAATTATTTTGGTTATAGAAAGTTGGTCTGCAAAGACAGGTTACAGGTTACACTTTATTGCTTTAAAGCAAAGATGCACAATTTGTATCACCCAGTGTCTAATCATAAGACCATTTCTGGGATCCACAATATGGTACTTGTCATTTGTAATATACAGGGTGAACTCTTTAATAACATGGACAAACAACTGTTATAAATACATCCAGCACTTAAATGTCATTACAGATTTATTGGATTAAAACTTTGTAATATACAGTATTTTAATAAACTTTCGGTATTCAATTTCATGCACTTATAAATAAACCTGTCTTTAAAAGCCTTATCTTGTGTTTTTATTTTCATGCTGGTAATGTAAAGGAAGAGAGTAAGGCTTTTCTTGGTAATAATGCACTGGGGTCTCATTTTTCTGTCCCTCTTTTTTTTCTGGGTTTTCTAGACCAGGCTTACATATTAACTAGGTTGATGATACCAGATGAAGAGAGATAGGTGTAGTTCAGACAAACATTGGCTTAAGTAAAATTATGAAGTAGGTCAGACTGATCTTTGTTGAAAGATTTTAGTGAACATATGCTACACAACTAAAGACTTCTACAGCAGTGGAGCCATTATTTGCTAGTCCTGTGTTAAAACAAGCAAGAAGCAAGATGCCCTGGGTTTCAGATAAGGAATGTAAAATCATTTATCTGAGTTTGTCACATATGAAATTTTTGTATATTGGAATAACTGTATTAGTATGCTAATATAATTTTTGGGCACAGATTGTAGCTAAGTATAAGATTATTGAAACAAACTTGGATATTTATATTTTTTTATTTATGTACATCTTGGAAGTACTATTTTTCTATATATGCACATGTATGTTTTAAATATGTGCGTTTTTTTTTAAAACTAGGTATTATAAAGGTTAAATTTATTGTTTGGACTTAAATTATGTGAAATAACGTGATCATGATCACCGGAATTGTTATATCTCAAGTCAGAAGTTTATTTACAAAATAGAGTGGAAACAATAAAGAAATATGAGAGAGGTTAGAGAAAATACCTATACTAGTCCTCAGCCAGGAGGGCAGTAGTGGGTAACTACAAGGTCTCCTCCAAGATGGAAGCTAGTCTTTTAGGAAACTAGGAAAGTAGTCAGCCCTTTTCACTCACCCAACAAAGTACTCCAGGAATCAGAATCCAAGTTGATGCCAAGATCCAAACTGAAGTTTCCAGTGAAGTTCCCTCAAAGACTACCTCTCCAGTAGACTCAACTTCACCAGATCCACTGCTCAGGGATTTTGTGACTTATGGTGGTTTCCTGTTCCTGCCCCTCTTCACAGGGGCCAATCACAGTTTCCAAATTGTCCAGCCCTGCCCAGGGGGCAGTGTTTGTGGGATTGACTTCTCATCTCTAAAGGTGTTAACTCACCTCCTAGGATTCACACATTTCTGATTTTCATCCAGTTTGGATTTGCATGTTACTGAGTTAGCACCTGGGTTGTACCTTCTTAAGGTTAAGTAGGAGTGTATTCCTTTTGTCCAAAAGTAGACAAATCTAGTGAGGTCCTAAATAGGGGCATTTAAGTTATTGTTTCTGAATAGACAAAGAGAACCAAGAATTTCTTTTTACAGTATTCAAGATATAGACTATGTTTTCGGAATTAAGAATTAGAAATTAGAAAGGATCTTAGAAGTCACTCATATTTTGCAAGTGACTGAATAGCTCCAGAGGTATGGTTACTTAACCAAATAAAAGACCAAGCCAAAGATAAGCCAATACTACAATCTGTATCTCCTGATTAGCTCCAGGCTAATCCTCTTATCTCATTCAGATTTAAAAAGCACCAAAATTGTGATTCACTATGGCAGTGAATCTTTTAGAGGTGGGAGTGCCTCAGACCCTTACTCCACACTGTGGAAGGAGGAAGCATTCCCATTGGGCTGCTGGGCAGAGGGACAGGTGATGTGGAGAGGGGAGGGGAGCAGCTCTGCCCAAGTCTCTGTAGGAGGGGATGGAGGGTGGTGGCTACATGCTCACAGAGAGTGTTCCTTGTGCCATCTTTGGCACCCGTGCATAGGTTCACCCTCACTGCACTATGGATTCACTGACAGAGTAGGTGAAGCCTTTATTAAATAATTTTGGATTAATTTGAAATGGAAGATATTTAAAACTGAGAAAGTAATTGAAGGTAAGCATGAAATGTTGTCATCTATAGGACTGAAGGATTTACATTTCCCTGGGAGTCTTGCACTTTTGTTCCTCATAAAAAAACAAAACTATCTCAGGCAGCATATGAAATTCACTTTGTACTGCAAAAATAGAATCAGAATTTGAACTTAGGGCCTCTGATACCCATCTTTTCTTTCCATCATACCATGTTGCCTATAAGGAGAAAAGGCGCTGACTGTTACAGATGTCTACATATTTTCTAGGATGTTTTTAAATTCTAGAAACCGACATCAGAGTACTTAAGACTTAGGGTTATTCAAGTTAAGGGATCCAGAGTTCTTAAGTATATGTTTCATAGAATCTTATAATTGTTTGGGATTGAAGACTATTTTGTCCAACCCATGCCCAACTTACCCATATCCATCCCTTAATGGCCAACTAGCCTTTAATGTAAGTCTTTTAAGGAAGAAGAATTTATTGCTTCCTGAGACAAACCATTCCACTTTTGGAGTCCTGTAACCACATTTGTGATTTAGTCATTCAGTCATGACTTAACCTATCAGCCTATTGTCCGTGGGGTTTTCTTGGCAAAAATATTCAAGTGGCTTGCTATTTCCTTCCTGGGCTCTTTTTATTTTTATTTATTTATTTTTTTTTTTACAGATAAACTGTGGGCAAATGCGGCTAAATGACATGTCCAGGGTCACAACACAACTAGTAAGTATCTAAGGGCAGATATAAACTCAGGTCTCCTGACTCCAGGTCCCGTGCTCGATCCACTGGGCCACCTAACTATCTCTGTAACCAGATAGTGAACCTAAATTTGCCTCCTCTAAAATTTCCCCTCACTGTTTCTCATTTAATTTTTTGGAAATGTGTGTTAGTTGTGTGGAAGTTAGGAGTAGATAGGAAAGTATAGGAGGCAACACAAGGTGCATTAAATACTCAGCCCTGTGGTGTACTCTTAAGTAGCAAATATATAGTATAATTTCAATATATTTTATCAGAGGAATCTACTGGTGTCTAAGACACCAAAAGTTATTTGATCTGTTAAAGAAACTAGAACTAAAGAAACTAACTAGAAAATTGATGACCTGTTGAGATTTGCATTCAGGCTTTGCTTTTTCTCTAAAGAGTTGATGCGATCATACAGAAATTTGGGATAATTTCCTTATTGGAACAATAAGTTGCTAGTGGTAACATTTCAATCAATCAACAACAGGCATTTATTAAGTTACTATCTTCTAGGGACAACTAGGAGGCTCAGTGGATAGAGAACCAGACCTAGAGATGTAAGGTCCTGTGTTAGAATGTGTCCTTAGACATTTCTTAGCTGTGTGACCCTGGGCAAGTCACTTAATCCCCATTGCCTGCCCTTACCACTCTTCTGCCTTGGAACCAATATACAGTATTGATTCTAAGATGGAAGACAAGAGTTTAAAAATAAAATAACATGTGCTAGGCATAAAGTGAACAAAGACAAAAACAAAAGTCTCAAGGGGGCAGACAATGTGTTTATATACACATACAAACAAATGGAAGGTAATTGTGAGGAAGTAACTAGAAAGATTAGGAAATGATGATTGAGGTAAATTTTGAAGGAAATTAGGTATTTTAAAAGGCAGAGGCAAGGAGAGAGTACATTCTAGGTATAGAGGACAGCCAGTTCAAAGATATAGGCACTAGGGCACCAGTTGGCATAAGTAGTTTTCATTTCGTTTTAATATTTTAATGATCCTTTTCTTGGGCGAGAAGGGAAGAGGTTAGTGAAAATAGCACTGGACTTGGAATCAGGACAACCTGGTTTGAAATCCCATTTCTTTATGCTAGTGTCTTCCTTTGTGTGACTTATTTTTCTCATCAGCAAAACGGATGCACTAATGCCAAAAGTATCTACCTTACAGGGTCTTTATGAATGGAGGTAATGTATAAAAAGTAGTTTTCAAAACTTAAAATGTCACAATGTCAGTTGTGTAATGCAGGGTTGCTAGCAGAAGCCTTTTGTTTCTGCAAATTCAACTGTAAGCAGCCCTGGCAGTCAGGGGTTTTAGAATGTTCACAGAAAACCAGTTGGAGCCTGATACTATAAATAGTGCTGAAGTTCCAACTGAGGGGCTTTGGTCTTTTGGCTTCGGCATTGGCCTGTACTTATTTGTCTTGGGGACATTTTGGACCTAGCTGATTTCTCTGGACCTCTCCCTGATCTCTCCATCTACATCCCTACTATTTTCCCTGAATTTACCTTTGAGCCCTGTGAGGAAGGGTGGGCTTGGTGGTTGGACTTCATGGGTTTAGTTTCTGTAGGCAAGTAGGGCATCCTAATTTACAAGCCACCCCTAATTTAGCGATCTGATAAATACTTTACTTCAGAGTAGTGAAACTTTCCTGACTAGGAAAGCCAGACTCTCTCAGTCTAACCCTCTCCTGTGACCCATCCGCCAGCACCAGCCTTCCCCCTAGCAGCAGTTATAAAAACCTAAAACCTCTTTCCCTCTGCTTTTCCCTGACATTAATAAATCCCCCTTGTTACCTATACAAAGTCTCTGGTGAATGATTGTATTGAAGATTAAGGCAAAGGCTGAAGAGGGAAGAATTATTTTCCTTTTATTTTCTTGGGGGCAACCTAGGCATCCATTTTGGGCAGGAAGTACCCAGCAGAGACTTCCTGCAGACATCAATTTCACTGGCAGGGAGGAGCCTTTGACTCCTCCCTCAAAGGACTTTAGAAATTAACAAGAGAAACCCCCAGCCTTGATCTAAACATTTCTGATTGGCCCAATTTCCTCTTGTACCTTAGAGATACCTTTCTTGCCCCAAGAACCCAGCTTATTTCCTCCAAGTATCCTCTGTCTCTAGCCTTCTGTGACTTAGCTTAGTTTGAGCTGCCCTCCTGTATACTCCCATCCATTCCCTTACCATCTTATATACAGACCTCATTCATCCCTACACTCAGCTATCCCCTTCATCATTCCTCCTATCACCTTATCACTCTTTATTCCTCCCTATACCAAATTGCCTACTTATTCCATAACAGTTGTTATTACTGTGAGAGACAAGTCTTTCTGCACATTTTCTTAATTCTGAGAACAAGATGAAAAAGATAATTCCTTGTGGTTAAAGAAAATATTTTGTTTCTCCAGACTGACAATTCTTGAAGGAAAGTGTTGAATAAACCATGTTCCCTCAGAATTGTTCCAAAATCAATGTATGATTAAAGGATGTGAACTATATTTAAAGTAAGAAATGTAAACTATCAACCATATAAAAAAAACATATAAAAGACAACCATCATATAAAAAATCATGTTTAAACAACCCTAAAGTATTAACTGGTATCCATAAAATTGGAAAACATAGTGTTAGACTAGGAGAAGATATCTATACTAAACCGATCATACATTTTACCCCAGGGAATATACAACTGGATATATAGAGGACATCCACAAAGGACGGAGACAGAAAGATTAGTTTCTAAAAGTGTTTCTAAATTGTTCATTTTTATGAATCCAGTAATTCCATTGTTGAGTTTATATCCCAAAGGAGGTCAATGCCCTAACGTGCATATATACCAAAATATTTATAACAAAACAATTTGTGGCAGCAAAAGGAATCATCTACCCAAAGACAAAATGTGGTATAGGAATATGATAGAATATTATTGCACCATAATGATGAGTTGTGGGGAAGCCTTGTATGACTTGATACAAAATAAAGAATTAGAAGAATGTCATACGCAATAAAGACAAGAAGATAAAGATGTAGTATATTGATTTCAGAGGACCAAAGTTAAAGTGAGCTAACTTTATGTTCTTCAGAAATGTAAATTATGAGTAAAAAGTTGTATGTTTTGTTCAGTTACATATATTAGATGGTTTTGCTTATGAGAAGAAACTTTGGAACAGTGGTATATAAGAAAGTAAAAGATAGGTCAAAGCAAAAGCGTAATTCCATAATCAATTAAGAATAATAAAACAATCTTTCTTCTAACCTTCCTTCTCTCTGTGAGGGGGTGAAGGGAGGAAAGTAGAACGGTTAGATGGAATGGAAGAAAGGAGAGACGAAGGTTGGAGGAAGGGAAAAGAAGGTAGCATTCCCCAGCCCCGCCAGGGGGAAATTGACCAGAGCCCTTCAGGACTCAAATAAAAGATCAGAGAGCAACTTTAGGGTTTAGAATAGCTAGGTTTTATTTAAATTAGAAAGCAGAAAGTCTAGGAAAAACTAGGAGGTAGATAGAAAGGGAAAAAGGCACCAAGAGAGAGCTCTGCAGGGTTCAGCCTCCAGGCTCCAGAGAGCTAGTGAGACCTCTAAAAAGGCGCCAAACTTTCTCCTTTGTACTTTCTCCAACACCTCCCACAAAGGAAGTGGGAGGTGTCAGGGGAAGTTGTAGTCTTCTAGTGCTTACAACAATTCCAAATGAAACATTCCCCCCGTGATCCTTTGGGAGACCAGGCTCCCCAATGGATCATAACAAACATAAGTAAATTTACAATCACAATAAAATAAAGAGTATGTACATCAATACAAGGGGAGAATGGTAGCAATTTTTACAATATAAAGAAATCAAATACTTGGCGCTTCTTTTTCACAACAAAACATGAATAAAAGATATGCATTTAAATAAAACAAGAATTTAACAAAACAAATGAATATTTTTTTCAAGACAAATGATTTAAAAACCAAATAAATTTAAAACCCTCCAAAGTTCAAAATTTTGCACATCTGGTTGCTCTGTTAGGCTAATGGATCAGTATGTGTTCTCCATGTGGTCTCCCTGGGCATCTCCATTTGGATTCCAGGAAGTAGTAAATCTCTTTTCCTAAAACAACCTAAATGCTCCATATGAAATAAAAACACATTCCCCCCTGAGGAGGAGAGAAAGAAACAATGAAATCATGGAGGGATATATGGCTGAGGCAGGAGGCATATGAAGCACTGCCAATCAAATTCATCAGAAAAATCAGCACAAAAAGGCCAAATAACTAGTGGATGAAAGTTCTAAATATCCAATCCTAAAGTTTATTTGAAGAAAAGTTCTAAATAAGAAAAAAAAATGAAAATTGCACTAAGTCCTTGAATAACGTCCAATAAACATAATCCATGTCCAACATCATGCACATACCTACCTAGTAGCCAGGATCACAGTCAACCACCATAGTAAGAAAATTTAGAAAAAAGACTAGATTTGTATTTATTGGTCTGATATTATGTCGTTTCTTCTTTTCCTCTTTTGTCATTTCTTCTCAAGGATAGAATTTGAAGCCAGAACAGCCAGTTGTTAGGTACTCGATATAAAATTTCACAAGGAGTGTAGTTCAAGGAGTCCTACATCTTAACATATGTTAAGTGTCGCAACCTCAATTCACACACTAGGTTCAAGTCCTTTTTATTGGTACAGAAGTCTCAGCAATCCTAGTAGGACTGGTTTCTCTTTTTGACCTCTGTCCTCTTTTGGCAGCATGCAGGTTAGGTACGTGCATCTTTGGCACTATATAGGTATCTGTGCATCTTTGGCACTGTATAGATGAAATCTGTGCTCCTTTATTGATCCCATTTCATCAAATCAAACATATGTACTAAGTCCCATATTAGTTAAATACCAATGGCAATTTCAATAGTCTAAGGCTTTTGGGTAGGCAATTACAGTTAGAACATATGGATATACTAAATCTACACTAATCTAATAATCAAAAACTCTATCAATTTAGATAACAAGTGCTTTAAATTCAAAAATTGCACATGCAATTATAAAAATGTGCTAAAATTTCAAAACATATATATCTCCTATAATTAGTGACAATGAGAGAAAAAATATATGTCTATTACATTTTGTGTCACTTAAGGAGGGTTAGAATATAATGGTTCCTACCCAAGAATTTAGATGTATTTTCTCTTAGCTTAGCCATGATCTAATACAAATGAGGTAAAACAATGGAGTTATAAAAGCCATAATACATTTAAGAAAATACAAAAATTTCACAAAAAGCACAAAATGTATATCAAGTTAATACAATACAGGTTTCCTTTAAGGTAATATATGTTCAAATCTTTCAAATACACAAAATGCAAGTTTTCCAAATTATCAATACAAAGTCACACGTCCAATACTGGATGGCACAAATAAAGTTAAGGGGGTAGACAGGCACTGAATTGTAAAATGATGCTTCTTCTTCTTTTGCTATTTTTAAGGGAGATAAAACTGAAAAGGGTTAATAGCACCAAAACAACAAAAGAGACAGAGTTTTAAGGGGAACCTCCTTCTGCCCCACATGGAGGGGCAGTAGCACCTTGAGTAGTACATGGACAAGCTCCACTTTGAAGATACTGTTGTGGGGTCATTTGTTGTAGATTATCTGCCTGATTATCAGGCCTGAAATTGCAGTTCCTATAGTGATTGTTCTGATAGTTATTGTTTCCTTTTTTTTTTTTTAAACCTTTACCTTCTGTCTTGGAGTCAATACTGTGTATTGGCTCCAAGGAAGAAGAGTGGTAAGGGTGGACAATGGGGGTCGAATGACTTTCCCAGGGTCACACAGCTGGGAAGTGTCTGAGGCCAGATTTGAACCTAGAACCTCCCATCTCTAGGCCTGGCTCTCAATTCACTGAGCTACCCAGCTGCCCCCTCCCCCTGATAGTTATTGTTTCTGAAATTAGTACTGTTCCTGAAATTGTTATAGTTATTATTGCTAATTTTCTGTAACAAATTTCTGCAATTCATCATTAAGTGGCCCTTCTTGTTACAGAAGTGGCAGGTCAGAGACTGATAATTAGACTCTCAGAGAGGGGAAAGTGGTATTGGTGTATTATCATGCCCTTTTTCCTGTTTTTCTATTTTATTTCACAATGATTTCAGTTCTTTTTCTATGGTATCTAATAGGTCATTAGTTTGTACCTTTGTCTCTTCATGTTCTTTAGTGACATACACAACTATTTCCCTTAATTCAATCCATATCTGGCCATTTGGGACAATGCATCTTAAAGTAATCCTGGACCACTCTGCTAGAATTGTTTATAAATTGTCACCTTATTTGTCTTATGCCTTGCTCCGTTGATAAATCCAAGTCCAAATATCGAGCTCCCAATTCAATAAGCCTGTCCATAAACTGAGAGTGAGTTTTGCATTTTGCATTAGGCGATCAAATTTGGTCCAGTTGTCTGGATGTTCTGCACATTCTTTCCTTGCTTTTAATATTGCAGCCCTAGCATTATTTAACTGCAAATATTCCTCTGGGTCATTATAATTCCAGTGAGGATCTTTGGGTGGCCAGTGTACTGCATTTCATCCTTGGGCCTTATTTACATGACAGATGATTTTGTTTCTTTCTCTCTCTCTGTCAGGAAGATCTGGAGTAATTTTTCCACATCCTTATAGGAAGGATTGTATTGGAAAATATGTCTTCCATCCTTTTCACTACAGCTATAATTTGGAACATCTTTTAAAAATTCTTTGATATCTTGAGGAGTGAATGGAGTATAGTGTGTTAAATTTATCATATCTCCAGATTGGTCTAATGTAGGCACTTCTATTAAGGGGAAAAGGCCATCACAGACATCAGAATCAGAATCATAGTGTGGTTTTGGTTTCTTTTTAGTCATTTTAGTGTTTACCATGGCAAAACAGGTCTTTTGAGGTGTTTGTGTGCTTACTGTGGCATGGGTAGGAACTGATATAATCTCGGATGGGGTTGGTTGTGGGTTGGGAGAAGGGACAGGAGTGTAAGGAGAAGGAGGAGGGGAGGGAGGGTTGGCCAGGAGATGCACAAGTTGAGAGAAGAGTTTCTTCATATCTGTGTCCTTCTCTATTTCAGGAGAAATATTAGAGATAGGACTTTCCTCTCTGAGTATTTGGGGAATAGCCTCACAAAATTTTGAATCAGATTTTTGAATTGGATACTCCCGAAATTTTGAATCAGTTCTTTGAATTGGATCCTCCCTTTTCAGTGCATCGTGCATAGAGTAGTTGAAATTGTCTAATTGGATTTGTACTGCTGCTTGGATCTGGGCTTGCATTTTCCTATTTGTAGCCTTTTGCATCATCATATTGAAAATTAAGAAAACAAGATTCCCTAGCAGCATCAGAAGGAGGAGGCATTCCAATTTGGCAAAAGCCAAAAGGTTTTCCTGTATAGAAACAAACATGTTGGGAGGCTTCTATTGAAATATGTATTTATTCATCTAGCTCCAATTATTTATTTATTTGTTTCTTTGGTATGTTTATTTATTTATTATTTTTGATTGATTGATTGATTTAGTTTAAACTGCAAAATAATTATTGTTGTATTTGTTTGGCTTTGCTATATATTATGTATTATTGGTGCTGTCCTCCAGTGGCAGAAAGGTAGCACTGCAGCTTAGCAGAAAAAAGGGAGGGGAGAGCACAATGAGTGCACAGTGCTGGCCTCTAGTGGCCAAGGTGCAGCACCACAGCTCAGTACGAAGAAGGGGGTGGGGGGGGACACTGAAATGGATGAAGCAGCTGAATGAAAGCTGTCAGGCTGATAATCAAGGTAAGTGTGGTTTTCTAGTATTTGAGGTTTTTAGTGTTGCTTTTTAAAAGCAAAATCTCTCCAGAGGGAGAGATTGGAGCTAGTAAGAGCAGTAGGGAGAATTTAGGCTGAAGTGGGTGGAAGACAGAGAGGGATTGAGGTTTTTCAGGACCCTGCTGGTTTTTGCCAGCAGACCCCCTGCTTGGTTTTAGCCCGCCAAGGGTGAGGGGGATTAGGGTTAAGGATCCTGGGCTTGGGTGGAGGGATTTAGATCTATCACCTCTGCTGAGAGAGAGGAGCCAGGCAGGGGTTTAGTAGGGGAAGGGACCCCTGCTGGGCTGGGTTTTGGTTGGGAAAATTTTTTCACTTACCCTTAGGCAGTAAGGCAGGCAGGATAGTTATCAGGCAGGTTCAGGTCCTTCTGGATCACCATAAACTGTGAGGGGGTGAAGGGAAGAAGGTAGGAAGGTTAGATGGAATTGAAAAAAGGAGAGAGGAAGATTGGAGGAAGGGAAAAGAAGGTAGTATCCCCAGCCCAGGCAGGGGAAAATTGACCAGAGCCCTTCAGGACTCAAATAAAAGATCAGAGAGCAACATTAGGGTTTAGAATAGCTGGGTTTTATTTAAATTAGAAAGCAGAAAGTCTAGGAAAAACTAGGAGGTAGATAGAAAGGGAAAAAGGCACCAAGAGAGAGCTCTGCAGGGTTCAGCCTCCAGGCTCCAGAGAGCTAGTGAGACCTCTAAAAAGGTGCCAAACTTTCTCCTTTATACTTTCTCTGACACATCTCATATCTTATTCAGCCAACTCGGAGGTGCTACCTCACACTTTCAAATTAGCTAATGTGATAGAAAAGGAAAATAACAAATGCTAGAGAGGTGGAAAAATAAGGACATATACACTGTTGGTGGAGTTGTGAACTGGTCCAACCATTCTGTAGAATAATTTGGAACTATGCATGAAGGATTTCAAATTGTGAATTTCCTTTGACTTAATAATACCACATTAATGTCCCAATTTTGCCACATTCCCTCAAGATTTATAATTTTCTTTTAATGTCATATTGGTCAATCTGATATGATTGCATTTCTCTAATCAGAAGTGATTTAGAACTTTTTTCATATGATTATTGATAACTTTGATTTCTTCATCTGAGAATTGCTTGTTCATATCCTTTTACCATTTGTTAATTGAGAAATGACTTATAGTCTTATACATTTGGCTAAGTTCTCTATCTAGGGCCTAAATAGTTTTTAAGAGTATAAAAGGATCAGACCAAAAAGTTTGAGAATCACTGAGGTAAAATCATGGCATCTCTGAAAGGAGCAGAATCAGGAGAACATTGTACACAGAGATAAATACACTATGATAAAATTGAATGTGGTGGACTTCTCTGCTAGCAACAATGCAATGATCCAGAACAACTATGAGGGAATTATAAGGAAGAACACTATTCACATTCAGAGGAAGAACTGTGGAAGTAGAAACACAGAAGAAAAACAACTGCCTGATCACATGGGTGGACGGGGATATGATTGGAGATGTTGACTCAAAATGAACACCCTAATGCAAATATCAATAGTATGGAAATTAGTTTTGATCAATGACACATGTTAAAACCAGTGGAATTGTGTGTGGGATATGGGAGAGGGTGGGAGGAAGGGAGGAATAGAACATGAATCCTATAACCATGGAGAAATGTTACAAATTAATAAATTAAATAAAAAATCATGGCATCTTTCGGTAAATTGGCCATGGAAGATTATAGAATAAGTATAGAATTCAAAGAAAGAGTAGTAATCTAAGAACTATTTGAAATGTGATGAAGAACAAAGTGGAGAGAGACATAATAGAGTGAAAAGCACTAGGAACTAGAAGATAAGAAACCTGGATTCTAAAGCCAGTTCTTCCACTTAATTACAATGTGATCTTGGACTACTGCATCTCTAAGGTCCGTTTCATCAATAAAATTCCAGGATTTTATGTTTTGTGAGGTAACTATATGGCACAATACTAAATTTATAGTAATAGAGATTATGAGATCAAATCCTTCTTTAGACATTTGCTAGATGTTTAACCCTGGGATTTAACCTCAGTCTCATTTTTCTCATTTGTAAAATGGAGTTAATAATAGCACTCCCTGCCCCCACCCCAAGTTGGTGAGAGAATCAAATAAAATATGCAAAACTTTTTGCAATCCTTCAAGAGCTATATGAATGCTAGTTATATTGTTGTTGTTATATTTAATCTCTCTGTAGAATAATGGGAAATCTTTGTAAGTAGTATAGTGCAAAACAGACTTTATCTGGAGACAGAGGACCTGTATTTTAATTGCAGCTCTACTCCTTTTTATTGATGTCCATTTGGATAAGTCACAACATCCATAGGCCTCAGTTTCTTTACCAATCAGCAAGGTGATACAAATAGACGGGACTAGACTTGTACACTTATCTGCTGTGTGACCCTGGGCAAGTTACTTAACCTCTTTTGGCCTCCATCTCCTCATCTATAAAATGATGATAACAGCACCTACCTCTCAGAGTTGTTGTGAGAATTGTAAGAAATTAAATTTACAGTTTGACTAAATATGAGAATTCTAAGGTAATATTATGGTTGACAATTTAAAGATAACTTGTCAAAAATTATTTTTAGTAGCTTTATTTACAAAGAGGTAGAAAGAGTGAAAATGGAAAAAGGTAGCTAAAGAGACAGGTTTTAACAAGCCTACTAGTCCTTCTCATTGGTCTTTAAATCGTTGGTCTTCAAACTTTTTTTGATTGCATGCCTCAATCATTAGAAATCATTTGAGCATGTACTCAATGTGTATATTTAAATTATTTAAATATGTGTATGTTTACTTATTTATAAATGACACTTATAGCCTGACATGGTGGATAGAGAGTTGATGTCAGAGTCAGGAAGTACTAAATTTTAATCTTTCTTATAAAGATGTGTTACCCTGGGTAAGTCACTTAACCTCTAAGTGTTCTTGACAAGTGTTAAACTCAAATAGAAATGAACTAAACCATATATGAAGAATGCTGTAGGTGATATATTGACTTGGAAAACAATGTATCAATATTGTTTATGACTTATTGTAATTTTATTTATTAAATATTTCTAATTATATGTGACTCAGATTCAGGCTGAACTTGGGAGTATTGTGAGCCAATGTGGCCATCAGATGCATATCTGATACTTTTACTCTAACTCTATGAAACTATAAGGTACAGAGAAAGGGTAGACTTCACTGATTGTTGGGAGCCATTAAGACTCCTCTTTTGACTCCTTTTCAGATCCACACCTTTTCTTATTGTAAAAGCATTATAATCTAATTTTCTAGGAAAACTTTAAGTTCTTATAAACCAGCACTTAATGAGTTATTTTATATATATATATATCAATATGTATATAAA